>NC_138292.1:337500-582500 GCF_965601325.2 Salmo salar
GATTACCAAGGCCCAGTGTAGACCCCAGAGATAACAGCACCAGATTACCAAGGCCCAGTGTAGACCCCAGAGATAACAGCACCAGATTACCAAGGCCCAGTGTAGACCTCAGAGATAACAGCACCAGATTACCAAGGCCCAGTGTAGACCTCAGAGATAACAGCACCAGATTACCAAGGCCCAGTGTAGACCTCAGAGATAACAGCACCAGATTACCAAGGCCCAGTGTAGACCCCAGAGATAACAGCACCAGATTACCAAGGCCCAGTGTAGACCTCAGAGATAACAGCACCAGATTACCAAGGCCCAGTGTAGACCCCAGAGATAACAGCACCAGATTACCAAGGCCCAGTGTAGACCTCAGAGATAACAGCACCAGATTACCAAGGCCCAGTGTAGACCTCAGAGATAACAGCACCAGATTACCAAGGCCCAGTGTAGACCCCAGAGATAACAGCACCAGATTACCAAGGCCCAGTGTAGACCTCAGAGATAACAGCACCAGATTACCAAGGCCCAGTGTAGACCTCAGAGATAACAGCACCAGATTACCATGTCCCAGTGTAGACCTCAGAGATAACAGCACCAGATTACCAAGGCCCAGTGTAGACCCCAGAGATAACAGCACCAGATTACCAAGGCCCAGTGTAGACCCCAGAGATAACAGCACCAGATTACCAAGGCCCAGTGTAGACCCCAGAGATAACAGCACCAGATTACCAAGGCCCAGTGTAGACCTCAGAGATAACAGCACCAGATTACCAAGGCCCAGTGTAGACCTCAGAGATAACAGCACCAGATTACCAAGGCCCAGTGTAGACCTCAGAGATAACAGCACCAGATTACCAAGGCCCAGTGTAGACCCCAGAGATAACAGCACCAGATTACCAAGGCCCAGTGTAGACCTCAGAGATAACAGCACCAGATTACCAAGGCCCAGTGTAGACCTCAGAGATAACAGCACCAGATTACCAAGGCCCAGTGTAGACCTCAGAGATAACAGCACCAGATTACCATGGCCCAGTGTAGATCCCAGAGATAACAGCACCAGATTACCAAGGCCCAGTGTAGACCTCAGAGATAACAGCACCAGATTACCATGGCCCAGTGTAGACCTCAGAGATAACAGCACCAGATTACCAAGGCCCAGTGTAGACCCCAGAGATAACAGCACCAGATTACCAAGGCCCAGTGTAGACCCCAGAGATAACAGCACCAGATTACCAAGGCCCAGTGTAGACCTCAGAGATAACAGCACCAGATTACCAAGGCCCAGTGTAGACCCCAGAGATAACAGCACCAGATTACCAAGGCCCAGTGTAGACCCCAGAGATAACAGCACCAGATTACCAAGGCCCAGTGTAGACCTCAGAGATAACAGCACCAGATTACCAAGGCCCAGTGTAGACCTCAGAGATAACAGCACCAGATTACCAAGGCCCAGTGTAGACCTCAGAGATAACAGCACCAGATTACCAAGGCCCAGTGTAGACCCCAGAGATAACAGCACCAGATTACCAAGGCCCAGTGTAGACCTCAGAGATAACAGCACCAGATTACCAAGGCCCAGTGTAGACCTCAGAGATAACAGCACCAGATTACCAAGGCCCAGTGTAGACCTCAGAGATAACAGCACCAGATTACCATGGCCCAGTGTAGATCCCAGAGATAACAGCACCAGATTACCAAGGCCCAGTGTAGACCTCAGAGATAACAGCACCAGATTACCATGGCCCAGTGTAGACCTCAGAGATAACAGCACCAGATTACCAAGGCCCAGTGTAGACCCCAGAGATAACAGCACCAGATTACCAAGGCCCAGTGTAGACCCCAGAGATAACAGCACCAGATTACCAAGGCCCAGTGTAGACCTCAGAGATAACAGCACCAGATTACCAAGGCCCAGTGTAGACCCCAGAGATAACAGCACCAGATTACCAAGGCCCAGTGTAGACCTCAGAGATAACAGCACCAGATTACCAAGGCCCAGTGTAGACCTCAGAGATAACAGCACCAGATTACCAAGGCCCGGTGTAGACCCCAGAGGTAACAGCACCAGATTACCAAGGCCCAGTGTAGACCCCAGAGATAACACTCCCAGTCCAGTTTTCATGGATAAGGCCAAAAATACAATGCTTACATTTCCTTCCCTTTTATGACAAAATAGTCACATGTAAGAATATAACAATAGAAGTTATGTATTTCTATGTGTAAAAAGGTTTGGTTCAGTCTTACCTTGTACCTCTGGACCTACAGCCAGAACAGAAGGTTTGGTTCAGCCTTACCTTGTACCTCTGGACCTACAGCCAGAACAGAAGGTTTGGTTCAGCCTTACCTTGTACCTCTGGACCTACAGCCAGAACAGAAGGTTTGGTTCAGCCTTACCTTGTACTTCTGGACCTACAGCCAAAACAGAAGGTTTGGTTCAGCCTTACCTTGTACTTCTGGACCTCCAGCCAGAACAGAAGGTTTGGTTCAGTCTTACCTTGTACCTCTGGACCTCCAGCCAGAACAGAAGGTTTGGTTCAGCCTTACCTTGTACTTCTGGACCTCCAGCCAGAACAGAAGGTTTGGTTCAGCCTTACCTTGTACTTCTGGACCTACAGCCAGAACAGAAGGTTTGGTTCAGCCTTACCTTGTACCTCTGGACCTACAGCCAGAACAGAAGGTTTGGTTCAGCCTTACCTTGTACCTCTGGACCTACAGCCAGAACAGAAGGTTTGGTTCAGCCTTACCTTGTACCTCTGGACCTACAGCCAGAACAGAAGGTTTGGTTCAGCCTCACCTTGTACATCTGGACCTACAGCCAGAGCAGAAGGTTTGGTTCAGCCTTACCTTGTACCTCTGGACCTCCAGCCAGCTCAGAAGGTTTGGTACAGCCTTACCTTGTACCTCTGGACCTCCAGCCAGAACAGAAGGTTTGGTTCAGCCTTACCTTGTACCTCTGGACCTCCAGCCAGAACAGAAGGTTTGGTTCAGCCTTACCTTGTACCTCTGGACCTCCAGCCAGCTCAGAAGGTTTGGTTCAGCCTCACCTTGTACCTCTGGACCTCCAGCCAGAACAGAAGGTTTGGTTCAGCCTCACCTTGTACCTCTGGACCTCCAGCCAGAACAGAAGGTTTGGTTCAGCCTTACCTTGTACCTCTGGACCTCCAGCCAGAACAGAAGGTTTGGTTCAGCCTTACCTTGTACCTCTGGACCTACAGCCAGAACAGAAGGTTTGGTTCAGCCTCACCTTGTACATCTGGACCTACAGCCAGAACAGAAGGTTTGGTTCAGCCTTACCTTGTACCTCTGGACCTCCAGCCAGCACAGAAGGTTTGGTTCAGCCTTACCTTGTACCTCTGGACCTCCAGCCAGAACAGAAGGTTTGGTTCAGCCTTACCTTGTACCTCTGGACCTCCAGCCAGAACAGAAGGTTTGGTTCAGCCTTACCTTGTACCTCTGGACCTCCAGCCAGCTCAGAAGGTTTGGTTCAGCCTTACCTTGTACCTCTGGACCTCCAGCCAGAACAGAAGGTTTGGTTCAATCTTACCTTGTACTTCTGGACCTCCAGCCAGAACAGAAGGTTTGGTTCAGCCTTACCTTGTACTTCTGGACCTCCAGCCAGAACAGAAGGTTTGGTTCAGCCTTACCTTGTACCTCTGGACCTCCAGCCAGAACAGAAGGTTTGGTTCAGCCTTACCTTGTACCTCTGGACCTCCAGCCAGAACAGGATGTCATTCTCCAGGAAGTCTCCCTTCAGAGAGACGAAGCGCCGGAACTGATGACATGTGACGGGGTTGAGCAGGGCCTTCCGGAGAGCCAGGATCTCCCCTGCAGAGGTCATCCACGTCCCCTTCACCTGCTGCAGGAGAGTCGGGGTCAAACACACAGGAATATACAGCTGGGAGGCTTTTAAAGGTTATAAAGATCCACCAACGTGAGGAACAACTCAGAGAGGAACAACATTGCTTTATAGAAGTCTACAGATAGGATGTTCTAGGTCCAGGACGGGCAACATTTTGGTCCCGTGTGGCTCAGTTGGTAGAGCATGGTGTTTGCAACGCCAGGGTTGTGGGTTCGATTCCCACGGGGGGGCCAGTACGGAGAATAAATGTATGAAATGTATGCATTCACTACTGTAAATCGCTCTGGATAAGAGCGTCTGCTAAATGACTAAAATGTAAAATGTAATGTAAATGAACTATAATCATTTATAATGGACCTATATATTTTTCTGTCCCGACAAAATAGATTTTGACAAACAAAATTGGTCCCAAATATAATCTGTGCGATAATCCCGATGTGGACCTCGAGCCAAAAGAATAAAGGTTTTCCCAGCGTTGCTCTACGACGTTAAAAAGATTGACAGAGGACAAGACATCACCTTCCACACCTCTCTCTTGGTCCTGTGTCGCTGGTATACCTGGTCCACCACATCTTCACCCCGAGGCTGAAAGAGCAGCAGTCACAAACACAGTAGGGCTGGACAGAGACAGAGACTTCAGCAAGACACCTCTGGCCCTCTGCACCTCTGTCTCTCTCCTGTGTCTCTTTGTCTCTCTCTCCTGTCTCTGTCCCTCTGTCTCTTTCTCTGTGTCTCTCTGTCTCGCTGTCTCTCTCTCTGTCTCTCTCTCTCTCCTCTCTGTCTCTCTCTCTCTCTCCTGTCTGTCTCTCCTGTCTGTCTCTCTCTCTCTCTCTGTCTCGCTCTCTGTTTCTCTCTCTGTCTCTCTCTCTGTCTCTCTCTCTGTCTCTCTGTCTCTCTCCTGTGCCTCTGTCTCTCTCTCCTGTCTCGCTGTCTCTCTCTCTCTGTCTCGCTGTCTCTCGCTGTCTCTCTCTCTCCTGTCTGTCTCTCTCTCTCTCTCTCTCTCTCCTGTCTGTCTGTCTCTCCTGTCTGTCTGTCTGTCTGTCTGTCTGTCTGTCTGTCTGTCTGTCTGTCTGTCTGTCTGTCTGTCTGTCTGTCTGTCTGTCTCTCTCTCTCTCTCTCTCTCTATCTCTCTCTGTCTCTGTACATGACCCCCTGATGAGGTAATGTACAGAGGTTTCACATGGCAGAGCTGATGCCTCCACAGTACCAAGCCTGGTTTAGGTCCGTAGCTCTACTGTAGACATAGCATTAAACAGTTAGGAGGCCATATAACATACGGATATCCATCTTGTATCTTGATATCTGGAAGCCAGTTCCCCTCTAATCAGGGACTGATTTAGACCTGGAAGCCAGTTCCCCTCTAATCAGGGCCTGATTTAGACCTGGAAGCCAGTTCCCCTCTAATCAGGGCCTGATTTAGACCTGGAAGCCAGTTCCCCTCTAATCAGGGACTGATTTAGACCTGGAAGCCAGTTCCCCTCTAATCAGGGACTGATTTAGACCCGGAAGCCAGTTCCCCTCTAATCAGGGCCTGATTTAGACCTGGAAGCCAGTTCCCCTCTAATCAGGGACTGATTTAGACCCAGAAGCCAGTTCCCCTCTAATCAGGGCCTGATTTAGACCCGGAAGCCAGTTCCCCTCTAATCAGGGCCTGATTTAGACCTGGAAGCCAGTTCCCCTCTAATCAGGGCCTGATTTAGACCTGGAAGCCAGTTCCCCTCTAATCAGGGACTGATTTAGACCCGGAAGCCAGTTCCCCTCTAATCAGGGACTGATTTAGACCCGGAAGCCAGTTCCCCTCTAATCAGGGACTGATTTAGACCCGGAAGCCAGTTCCCCTCTAATCAGGGACTGATTTAGACCCGGAAGCCAGTTCCCCTCTAATCAGGGACTGATTTAGACCTGGAAGCCAGTTCCCCTCTAATCAGGGACTGATTTAGACCTGGAAGCCAGTTCCCCTCCAATCAGGGCCTGATTTAGACCTGGAAGCCAGTTCCCCGCTAATCAGGGACTGATTTAGACCTGGAAGCCAGTTCCCCTCTAATCAGGGACTGATTTAGACCCGGAAGCCAGTTCCCCTCTAATCAGGGCCTGATTTAGACCTGGAAGCCAGTTCCCCTCTAATCAGGGACTGATTTAGACCCGGAAGCCAGTTCCCCTCTAATCAGGGCCTGATTTAGACCCGGAAGCCAGTTCCCCTCTAATCAGGGCCTGATTTAGACCCGGAAGCCAGTTCCCCTCTAATCAGGGCCTGATTTAGACCTGGAAGCCAGTTCCCCTCTAATCAGGGACTGATTTAGACCCGGAAGCCAGTTCCCCTCTAATCAGGGACTGATTTAGACCCGGAAGCCAGTTCCCCTCTAATCAGGGCCTGATTTAGACCTGGAAGCCAGTTCCCCGCTAATCAGGGACTGATTTAGACCCGGAAGCCAGTTCCCCTCTAATCAGGGCCTGATTTAGACCTGGAAGCCAGTTCCCCTCTAATCAGGGGCTGATTTAGACCTGGAAGCCAGTTCCCCTCTAATCAGGGCCTGATTTAGACCTGGAAGCCAGTTGATCAGTCAGTAGTCCGGACCTCGTAGGGTCAGATTGTAATCCCCCTGATACAAGCAGATGGGGAGCTGGCTAGATGAGACCCTGGACTCCTACCCTGACTCTCTGCTGCTGTCTCGCATTGAACGCCGGCGTAGTCAGGAAGACAGGCAGCCATTTTGTTTCTATGTGGTTCCTGATGATGCTCTGAATGTCCACCAGGACAGGAGCACGCAGACGGTCATGAAGCAGTCTCCCCCAGCCACCTGCCAGACGCATCACCTAGAGTAGAAACACACACACACACACACACACACACACACACACACACACACACACACACACACACGCAGACACCACACACACGCAGACACACACACACACACAGACACAACACACACACACACAGACACCACACACAACACACACACACACGCACACACACACACACACACACACGCAGACACCACACACACACACACACACACACACACACACACACACACACACACACACACAGACACCACACACACACACACACACACACAGACACCACACACAACACACACAACACACACACACACACACACACACACACACACACACACACACACACACACACACACACACACACACACACAGTGACAGGGTGGAGACAGACAGCACAGTGACAGGGTGGAGACAGACAGCTCAGTGACAGGATGGAGACAGACAGCACAGTGACGGTGGAGACAGACAGCACAGTGACAATCTCTCACTCCCTCTCTCTCTCTCCCTTTACCTCTCCCTCCCTCTCTCTCTCCCTTTACCTCTCCCTCCCTCTACCTCTCCCTCCCTCTCTCTCTCCATTTTACCTCTCTCTCTCTCTCTCTCTCCCTCTACCTCTCCCTCCCTCTCTCTCTCCCTTTACCTCTCCCTCCCTCTACCTCCCTCTCTCTCTCCATTTTACCTCTCCCTCTCTCTCTCTCCCTCCCTTTACCTCTCCCTCCCTCTCTCTCTCCCTCTACCTCTCCCTCTACCTCTCCCTCCCTCTCTTTCTCTCCATTTTACCTCTCCTCCCTCTCTCTCTCCCTTTACCTCTCCCTCCCTCTCTCTCTCCCTTTACCTCTCCCTCCCTCTACCTCTCCCTCCCTCTCTTTCTCTCCATTTTACCTCTCCCTCTCTCTCTCTCCCTCCCTTTACCTCTCCTCTCTCTCCCTTTACCTCTTCCTCCCTCTCTCTCTCCCTTTACCTCTCCCTCCCTCTACCTCTCCCTCCCTCTCTCTCTCCATTTTACCTCTCCCTTCCTCTCTCTCTCCCTTTACCTCTCCCTCCCTCTCTCCCAGTCTCTCTCTGGGTGGAAATGAGAAGCAGTCCCAGACAGGCACACACACACACAGCATCACAGAAGAGACTGTGACATTACCTCATCCTGTTGTTGTCTGGTGGCAGGACTGTCAGGCCCAAAGAAGTATTTCCTGTTGAGGTATTTGTCCTTAATGAGTCTAGACTTGTCCTCTCTCTGGGCCTTGTCTTTATGGGGGATTCTCCTGTAATTCTCTATGTCCTGCCAGCAAGCCAGGTGTATACTGTAGACACACACACACACACACACACACACACACACACACACACACACACACACACACACACACACACACACACACACACACACACACACACACACACACACACACACACACACACACACACACACACACACACACATCACAACTATTCACATCATTGACAACTGAGCTATAGATCATTGGGATCATTGAGGTATAGATCATTGAGGTATAGATCATTGAGATATAGATCATTGAGGTATAGATCATTGAGGTATAGATCATTGGGATCATTGAGGTATAGATCATTGGGATCATTGAGGTAGAGATCATTGTGGTATAGATCATTGAGGTAGAGATCATTGAGGTAGAGATCATTGAGGTATAGGTCATTGAGGTATAGATCATTGAGATATAGGTCATTAGGATCATTGAGGTATGGATCATTGAGGTAGAGACCATTGGGATCATTGAGGTATAGATCATTGGGATCATTGAGGTATAGATCATTGAGGTATAGATCATTGAGGTATAGATCATTGAGGTATACATCATTGAGGTATAGATCATTGAGGTATAGATCATTGAGGTAGAGATCATTGAGGTATAGGTCATTAGGATCATTTCGTTTTTTACTGACCAGTTGACATGACCAGGAATAATGATTCGGTCCCTTTAGATGACACTTGTTTGACAGAAGGTAGGTGTGTGTGTGTGTGTGTGTGTGTGTGTGTGTGTGTGTGTGTGTGTGTGTGTGTGTGTGGTGTGTGTTTACGACAGAAAGGTCACGTCTAACAAACCCACTCTACTGTTTTATTAGTTGCAGCATGGTGTTGTGGTCAGCTGGCCACATATAGTGTATGTCATGTAAAATAAGCCTGCTGTATCTGGAGCTAGAGTTTCACCTGGCGGTGTTGTCCTGTAGGAAGGATGTGAAGTGTATAGAGCTAGAGTTTCACCTGGCGGTGTTGTCCTGTAGGAAGGATGTGAAGTGTATAGAACTAGAGTTTCACCTGGCGGTGTTGTCCTGTAGGAAGGATGTGAAGTGTATAGAACTAGTTTTACCTGGCGGTGTTGTCCTGTAGGAAGGATGTGTACAGAACTAGAGTTTCACCTGGCGGTGTTGTCCTGTAGGAAGGATGTGAAGTGTATAGAACTACAGTTTCACCTGGCGGTGTTGTCCTGTAAGAAGGATGTGAAGTGTATAGAACTAGAGTTTCACCTGGCGGTGTTGTCCTGTAGGAAGGATGTGAAGTGTATAGAACTAGAGTTTCACCTGGCGGTGTTGTCCTGTAGGAAGGATGTGTATAGAACTAGAGTTTCACCTGGCGGTGTTGTCCTGTAGGAAGGATGTGAAGTGTATATAACTAGTTTCACCTGGCGGTGTTGTCCTGTAGGAAGGATGTGAAGTGTATAGAACTACAGTTTCACCTGGCGGTGTTGTCCTGTAGGAAGGATGTGAAGTGTATAGAGCTAGAGTTTCACCTGGCGGTGTTGTCCTGTAGGAAGGATGTGAAGTGTATATAACTAGTTTCACATGGCGGTGTTGTCCTGTAGGAAGGATGTGAAATGTATAGAACTACAGTTTCACCTGGCGGTGTTGTCCTGTAGGAAGGATGTGAAGTGTATAGAGCTAGAGTTTCACCTGGCGGTGTTGTCCTGTAGGAAGGATGTGAAGTGTATATAACTAGTTTCACCTGGCGGTGTTGTCCTGTAGGAAGGATGTGAAATGTATAGAACTAGAGTTTCACCTGGCAGTGTTGTCCTATAGGAAGGATGTGAAGTGTATATAACTAGTTTCACCTGGCGGTGTTGTCCTGTAGGAAGGATGTGAAGTGTATAGAACTAGAGTTTCACCTGGCGGTGTTGTCCTGTAGGAAGGATGTGAAGTGTATATAACTAGTTTCACCTGGCGGTGTTGTCCTGTAGGAAGGATGTGAAGTGTATAGAACTAGAGTTTCACCTGGCGGTGTTGTCCTGTAGGAAGGATGTGAAGTGTATATAACTAGTTTCACCTGGCGGTGTTGTCCTGTAGGAAGGATGTGAAGTGTATAGAACTAGAGTTTCACCTGGCGGTGTTGTCCTGTAGGAAGGATGTTCAGTGTATAGAGCTAGAGTTTCACCTGGCGGTGTTGTCCTGTAGGAAGGATGTGAAGTGTATAGAACTAGAGTTTCACCTGGCGGTGTTGTTCTGTAGGAAGGATGTGAAGTGTATAGAACTAGTTTCACCTGGCGGTGTTGTCCTATAGGAAGGATGTGAAGTGTATAGAACTAGTTTCACCTGGCGGTGTTGTCCTGTAGGAAGGATGTGAAGTGTTGTAGCTCCATGCGGTGTCCTAGCAGAGAGCCCAACCTGTACCCTCTGTAACTCTCTGGGACGGCAGACCACATATCTGGAGACCTGGGGACCTCTAGTGGTGGAGGAGGGGGCCTGCAGGCCTGGGCCACAGCATGCTGAGAGAGGAAGAGAGAGAGGATCTCAATTGTACTAAACCCTCCTCACTTCCTTCTGAAGGTTTTGAGAAGGAGGTGAGGAGATAGGATGCGAGGTATCAAGGAAATACAATTGAGATCGCCCCAAATCCTTACTAGAGATCTAGGCCCATATGTGAAAAGCTTCTCAGAGTAGTCTTTCAGAACAGCACTTCAGGGGGGGACTTGATCCTAGATCAGCACTTCAGGGGGACAGGGGGGACTTGATCCTAGATCAGCACCTCAGGGGGACTTGATCCTAGATCAGCACTTCAGGGGGGACTTGATCCTAGATCAGCACTTCAGGGGGGACTTGATCCTAGATCAGCACATCAGGGGGACAGGGGGGACTTGATCCTAGATCAGCACCTCAGGGGGACTTGATCCTAGATCAACACTTCAGGGGGGACTTGATCCTAGATCAGCACTTCAGGGGGGACTTGATCCTAGATCAGCACTTCAGGGGGACAGGGGGGACTTGATCCTAGATCAGCACCTCAGGGGGACTTGATCCTAGATCAGCACTTCAGGGGGGACTTGATCCTAGATCAGCACTTCAGGGGGGACTTGATCCTAGATCAGCACATCAGGGGGACAGGGGGGACTTGATCCTAGATCAGCACCTCAGGGGGACTTGATCCTAGATCAGCACTTCAGGGGGGACTTGATCCTAGATCAGCACTTCAGGGGGACAGGGGGGACTTGATCCTAGATCAGCACCTCAGGGGGACTTGATCCTAGATCAGCACTTCAGGGGGGACTTGATCCTAGATCAGCACTTCAGGGGGGACTTGATCCTAGATCAGCACATCAGGGGGACAGGGGGGACTTGATCCTAGATCACCACTTCAGGGGGGATTTGATCCTAGATCAGCACTTCAGGGGGACAGGGGGGACTTGATCCTAGATCAGCACCTCATGGGACAGGGGGGACTTGATCCTAGATCAGCACTTCAGGGGGACAGGGAGGGACTTGATCCTAGATCAGCACCTCAGGGGGACAGGGGGGACTTGATCCTAGATCAGCACTTCAGGGGGGACTTGATCCTAGATCAGCACCTCAGGGGGACTTGATCCTAGATCAGCACTTCAGGGGGACTTGATCCTAGATCAGCACCTCAGGGGGACTTGATCCTAGATCAGCACCTCAGGGGGACAGGGGGGACTTGATCCTAGATCAGTACCTCAGGGGGACAGGGGGGACTTGATCCTAGATCAGCACCTCATGGGACAGGGGGGACTTGATCCTAGATCAGCACTTCAGGGGGACAGGGAGGGACTTGATCCTAGATCAGCACCTCAGGGGGACAGGGGGGACTTGATCCTAGATCAGCACTTCAGGGGGGACTTGATCCTAGATCAGCACCTCAGGGGGACTTGATCCTAGATCAGCACTTCAGGGGGACTTGATCCTAGATCAGCACTTCAGGGGGACAGGGGGGACTTGATCCTAGATCAGCACTTCAGGGGGGACTTGATCCTAGATCAGCACCTCATGGGACAGGGGGGACTTGATCCTAGATCAGCACCTCAGGGGGACTTGATCCTAGATCAGCACCTCATGGGACAGGGGGGACTTGATCCTAGATCAGCACCTCAGGGGGACAGGGGGGACTTGATCCTAGATCAGCACTTCAGGGGGAACTTGATCCTAGATCAGCACCTCAGGGGGACTTGATCCTAGATCAGCACCTCAGGGGGACAGGGGGGACTTGATCCTAGATCAGCACCTCAGGGGGACAGGGGGGACTTGATCCTAGATCAGCACTTCAGGGGGACTTGATCCTAGATCAGCACTTCAGGGGGACTTGATCCTAGATCAGCACTTCAGGGGGGACTTGATCCTGGATCAGCACTTCAGGGGGACAGGGAGGGACTTGATCCTAGATCAGCACCTCAGGGGGGACTTGATCCTAGATCAACACTTACTACTCAGACTGTTACATAGATCATGCATTGGAGCATTGGACTTCAATAGAGGTCACCTGTTCCAGTCTGTGTCCAGCCTCCCCGTACAGCTTCTTCAGTTCTCTGTACTGCTCTGACTCCACCTGGCGAGTCTCCTCCCGTACAGCCACCTGAGAGAAGACACAGTAACAACGAATCCGCGACATAACGTCAAATATCCAGACCAAAACACACACCGTACGAATCTAAGGACAGATGCACGAACAGGAGAGTTTGTGTAAAAAAACCAAAAACCTTTAAAGATAAGGGCTCATACCTTCTGGAAGGTTTCCGTGTCCCTGGTGGTGAGCAGTGTCCAGGGCTCCAGGAGGAGGGTCAGAATGTGTTCCTCCACCCAGTCAAACAGCTCCTCAAACGGGGGAGTGAGACAGGTATACACCCTCTCTCTGCTCTCCTCCTCCACCTCAATGCTACTACAGGCACCACTGCACACGTAGGTTGAATACAGCAACTGGAGGGGTTAGAATGAGAACCGTAACTAATGGGTCAGACAGCCATCTTCATCATCATCATCATCATCACCATCATCATCTTCATCACTATCATCATCATCATCATCATCATCATCATCATCATCACCATCATCATCTTCATCACTATCATCATCATCATCATCATCATCATCTTCATCACTACCATCATCACTACTATTATAATCATTATCATCTTCATCATCATCACTATTATCATCATCATTATCATGTTCTTCTTCATCACTATCATCACTATTATCATCATCATCACCACCACCATCATCACCACCACCATCATCATCATCACTATCATCATCACTATCATCATCATCATCACCATCATCATCTTCATCATCATCACTATCATCATCATCACTATCATCATCATCATCATCATCATCACTACCATCATCTTCATCACTACCATCATCACTACTATTATAATCATTATCATCTTCATCATCATCAATATTATCATCATCATTATCATGTTCTTCTTCATCACTATCATCACTATTATCATCATCATCACCACCACCATCATCATCATCACTATCATCATCATCACTATCATCATCACTATCATCATCATTATCATCATCATCATCACTATTATCATCATCATTATCATCTTCTTCTTCATCACTATCATCACTATTATCATCATCATTGTCATATTCATCACCACCATCATCATCACTATCATCATCACTATCATCATCACTATCATCATCATCATCATCATCATCACTATCATCATCATCATCATCATCACCACTATCATCATCATCATCACCATCATCATCATCACTATCATCATCTTCATCACTATCATCATCATCATCATCATCACTACCATCATCTTCATCACTACCATCATCACTACTATTATAATCATTATCATCATCATCACCATCACTATCATCATCATCATCATCACTATTATCATCATCATTATCATCATCACTATCATCATCATCACCACTATTATCATCATCATCATCATTATCATCATCATTATCTTCATCATCATCATCACTATCATCATCACCATCATCATCACCATCATCATCATCAGTAAGACAAGGAGCTGATGGTGGACTACAGGAAATGGGGGGGGGGGGGGGGGGGGGTCCACCATGCCTCCATCCACCTCGACGGGGCTGCAGTGGATCGGGTCGAGAGCTTCAAGTTCCTCGGGGTCCAAGTCACTAAGGCTCTATCATGGTCCCCACCCACCCCCACACTCCTCAGGAACATGGGGCCCCCAAACGTCCTCAAAAAGTTCTACAGCTGCACCACTGAGAGCACTATGACTGGATGCATCACAGCCCAGTACATCACTGGGTGCTGAACTCCCTGCCACCCAGGACCTCTATATCAGGCCGTGTGAAAGGAAGGTCTGGAAGATCGTTATAAAGACTCCAGCCACCCTAGTCATAGACCAGTGGTTCTCAACCCTGGTCCTGGGGACCCAAAGGGGTGCACATTTTAGTTTTTTTGTCCGAGCAACTACACACCTGATTCAAATCGACAGCTCCTCATCAGGCTGTGTTGATTTGAATCAGGTGCACCCCTTTGGGTCCCCAGGACCAGGATTGAGAACCACTGTCATAAACTGTTCTCTCTGCTTCTGCACCAAGCAGTACCGGCACATCAAGTCTGACACCAACAGGCTCCTGAACAGCTTCTATCCTCAAGCCGTAAGACCGCTAAATAGCTAACGAAATAGCTAACGAAATAGCTAACTAAATAGCTAACGAAATAGCTAACTAAATATCTAACGAAATAGCTAACGAAATAGCTAACTAAATAGCTAACGAAATAGCGAACTAAATAGCAAACTAAATAGCAAACTAAATAGCTAACTAAATTGCTAACTAAATAGCTAACTAAATAGCTAACTAAATAGCTAACTAAATAGCTAACTAAATGGCTACACGGACTATCTGACCCTTGTATTTTATTTTTGCAACGTCTCTATACTCACTCACACACACTCACAGGGCCCTACACACTCACACTCCAACACACACTGACACTCCAACACACACACACTCACTCCATCATCTGCTCACACACACATTATATGCACATACATTTATACTGACTCTATTTATACTGACTCCACACACACACACACACACACACACACACACACACACACACACACACACACACACACACACACACACACACACACACACACACACACACACACACACACACACACACACACACACACACACACACACACATACAATCATCATATACGCTGCTGCTACTCTGTTTATCATATATCCTGATGCAGAGTCACCTGACCCCTGTGCATATGACTATGTGGACACACCTTCAACTTAGTGGATTCGGCTATTGAAGCCACACCCCGTTACTGACAGGTGTATAAAATCCTCAGTGACTTTCAACGTGGCACCGTCATTGGATGCCACCTTTCCAACAAGTCAGTTCGTCAAATTAAAATAGGCCCTATTATATTTCAAAATGTAAATCAAATTCTCTAGCCTATGCTAACCTATGCTAGCCTATACCAGCCTATGCTAGCCTATACTAGCCTATGCTAACCTATGCTAGCCTATGCTAACCTATGCTAGCCTATACTAGCCTATGCTAGCCTATGCTAGTCTATACCAGCCTATGCTAGCCTATACTAGCCTATACTAGCCTATACCAGCCTATACTAGCCTATACCAGCCTATACCAGCCTATGCTAGCCTATACCAGCCTATGCTAGCCTATACCAGCCTATACTAGCCTATACTAGCCTATACCAGCCTATGCTAGCCTATGCTAGCCTATACTAGTCTATACTAGCCTATACCAGCCTATGCCAGCCTATACTAGCCTATACCAGCCTATACCAGCCTATACTAGCCTATACCAGCCTATACCAGCCTATGCCAGCCTATACCAGCCTATACTAGCCTATACTAGCCTATACCAGCCTATACCAGCCTATACTAGCCTATACCAGCCTATACTAGCCTATACCAGCCTATACCAGCCTATACTAGCCTATACTAGCCTATACTAGCCTATACCAGCCTATACTTGTAACTTTGTTGGCCACATGTTTTAACCAGAACTGCATGTTCTCCTCAGCTTTATCATGGTTTGAACAATGTGCGTAATTCCAGTCCATATAGTACAGTATAATACAGTTCACACTCTAAAAGACTAGCCTACTGGAGCTAGTTTCATTTATTTACCCAAGAGAGCATATAGCTAGCTACATCTATGGGCTTCCATGTGTTTCTGTCGTGCATAATATGCAGTAGCCTGTACATCATCTATGCATTGGAAAACAGCACAAGCATTTAGGCTTTAATGTAGGGCTCATAAAATGTCTTTAATGTAGGGCTCATAAAATGCCTTTAATGTGGGGCCCATAAAATGCCTTTAATGTAGGGCTCATAAAATGTCTTTAATGTAGGGCTCATAAAATGTCTTTAATGAAGGGCTCATAAAATGCCTTTAATGTAGGGCTCATAAAATACCTTTAATGTAGGGCTCATAAAATGCCTTTAATGTAGGGCTCATAAAATGTCTTTAATGTAGGGCTCATAAAATGTCTTTAATGTAGGGCTCATTCAAATTAGGGAAGGGGCTTGGACATTTGGCCCATGCTTTGGCTGAGAGTTTCCAGTGATTGGAGTGGAGACTTCGCCTGTATCGTTAATATGTTTTATCCTACATCTCCCACCAGAACCTAATCCAGCATCTGATGCAATTACCCCCCCCCCCCCCCCCCCCCTTTCCCCAGGGATCCAATCTTACATGAGCCTGTCTCTGTACCCTGTAGGGATCCAGTCCATCTTGGTAGAAGAGCTGGTGGTACTGCTGCAGATCACACCAGAAGTGGACAGCATTCTCCCACAGCTGAGAAGATACAGGAAGACCTATTTATTCATGTTGTACAATACATTTACAATAACACTCTGGTGGACAGAGAGAGAGAGCAACAGAGACCCCAAAAAACCCCACAAAGAATTCCAAAACAAACCTGATTTTGATAAACTCCCAGATCTACCATATCTACTGGGTGAAATACCACAGTGTGCATCACAGCAGCAAGATGTGTGACCTGTTGCCACAAGAAAAGGTCAACCAGTGAAAAACAATCACCATTGTAAATACAACCCATATTTATGTTTATTTATTTTCCCTTTTTTACTTTAACTATCTGCACATCGTTACAGCACTGTATATAGACATAATATGACATTTGTGAGTGTAATGTTTACTGTTAATTTCTGTTTATTTCATTATCTATTTCACTTGCTTTGGCAATGTAAACATGTTTCCCCTGGGGAAAGGGGGATGCCTAGTCAGTTGTACAACTGAATGCATTTACATTTAAGTCATTTAGCAGACGCTCTTATCCAGAGCGACTTACAGTAGTGAATGCATACATTTCATACATTTTTTTTGTTCTTTAAAAAAAAAAAAATTCTCCGTACTGGTCCCCCGTGGGAACCGAACCCACAACCCTGGCGTTGCAAACACCATGCTCTACCAACTGAGCCACACGGGACCGATGCTTTCAGAGAGGTGAGGGGCAGCTGCCTTAACCGACATCCATGTCATCTGCACCAGGGGAATAGTGGGTTAACTGCCTTGCTCAGTGGCAGAACGACAGATTTTTACCTTGTCAGCTTGGTGATTCGATCTTTACAGCCTTTCGGTTACTGGCCCAACACTCTAACCACTTAGGCTACCCTGCCAATAAATCCCTTTGAATTGAATTGACAGATATACACCTTTCACATAATAATTGGGTATTAATAATCTTTTGGCAAAAGAATTGTCGATATGCTAAAGTTGTCAGGAAAACCCCTTGGTTTAAAAGGGAGAGAGCGAGAGAGCGCACTACATTGCTGCCTGCCATAAGATGAGGGACAGTGTCTGACCGACCAATCAACCTGCACATGTCCTCTATGCTTGTTGTTATTGATGAATGTATGGTTATTTTGACCCTTGGTTATTGTTATTACTGTTGTCCCGTAGACAATTTTGATTCTCATTTTTATTTATTTTTATATTGTAAATATCCAAAATAAGCTTTGGCAATATGTACATTACGTCATGCCAATAAAGCGAATTGAATTGAATTGAGAGAGAGAGCGAGAGAATGGAGAGAGAGAGATATGGAGAGAGAGACAGACAGACAGACAGACAGACAGACAGACAGACAGACAGACAGACAGACAGACAGACAGACAGACAGACAGACAGACAGACAGACAGAGAGAGAGAGAGAGAGAGATATGGAGAGAGAGCGAGACAGAGAGACAGACAGACAGAGAGAGAGACAGACAGCGAGAGAGACAGAGAGAGAGAGAGAGAGCTGTTTGTACCGGGTTTCCAGAGCTTTCACAGTAGCGTGTGAAGTAGAACCCGGCCTGTGAGTCGACACATAGAGCCTGTAACATCCTCTCCATCCGCCTGTCGCCTACAACAGGACTGCTGCTGGCATTACCTGTCTGAGATAACACACAATAATACTACTATATTAACCTGTCTGAGATAACACAGAATAATACTACTATATTAACCTGTCTGAGATAACACACACACAGAATAATACTACTATATTAACCTGTCTGAGATAACACACACAGAATAATACTACTTTATTAACCTGTCTGATATAACACACACAGAATAATACTACTATATTAACCTGTCTGACACACACAGAATAATACTACTTTATTAACCTGTCTGACATAACACACAGAATAATACTACTATATTAACCTGTCTGACATAACACACACACAGAATAATACTACTATATTAACCTGTCTGACATAACACACAGAATAATACTACTATATTAACCTGTCTGATACAACACACACAGAATAATACTACTATATTAACCTGTCTGATATAACACACAGAATAATACTACTATATTAACCTGTCTGATACAACACACACAGAATAATACTACTATATTAACCTGTCTGATCATAACACACACACACAGAATAATACTACTTTATTAACCTGTCTGACATAACACACACACAGAATAATACTACTATATTAACCTGTCTGATATAACACACAGAATAATACTACTATATTAACCTGTCTGACATAACACACAGAATAATACTACTATATTAACCTGTCTGATATAACACACAGAATAATACTACTATATTAACCTGTCTGACATAACACACACAGAATAATACTACTTTATTAACCTGTCTGATATAACACACAGAATAATACTACTATATTAACCTGTCTGATATAACACACAGAATAATACTACTTTATTAACCTGTCTGACATAACACACAGAATAATACTACTTTATTAACCTGTCTGATATAACACACAGAATAATACTACTATATTAACCTGTCTGATACAACACACAGAATAATACTACTTTATTAACCTGTCTGATATAACACACAGAATAATACTACTATATTAACCTGTCTGATACAACACACAGAATAATACTACTTTATTAACCTGTCTGACATAACACACAGAATAATACTACTATATTAACCTGTCTGATACAACACACAGAATAATACTACTTTATTAACCTGTCTGATATAACACACAGAATAATACTACTTTATTAACCTGTCTGACATAACACACACAGAATAATACTACTTTATTAACCTGTCTGACATAACACACACACAGAATAATACTAATTTATTAACCTGTCTGATATAACACACAGAATAATACTACTTTATTAACCTGTCTGACACAACACACACAGAATAATACTACTTTAGTAACCTGTCTGACATAACACACAGAATAATACTACTTTATTAACCTGTCTGACACAACACACACAGAATAATACTACTTTATTAACCTGTCTGACATAACACACACACACAGAATAATACTACTTTATTAACCTGTCTGATATAACACACAGAATAATACTACTTTATTAACCTGTCTGACATAACACACACACAGAATAATACTACTATATTAACCTGTCTGACATAACACACACACAGAATAATACTACTATATTAACCTGTCTGATACAACACACACACAGAATAATACTACTATATTAACCTGTCTGATATAACACACAGAATAATACTACTATATTAACCTGTCTGACATAACACACACACAGAATAATACTACTATATTAACCTGTCTGATACAACACACACAGAATAATACTACTATATTAACCTGTCTGATATAACACACAGAATAATACTACTATATTAACCTGTCTGATATAACACACAGAATAATACTACTTTATTAACCTGTCTGATATAACACACACACAGAATAATACTACTATATTAACCTGTCTGACATAACACACACACAGAATAATACTACTATATTAACCTGTCTGATACAACACACAGAATAATACTACTTTATTAACCTGTCTGACATAACACACACACACAGAATACTACTACTTTATTAACCTGTCTGACATAACACACACAGAATAATACTACTTTATTAACCTGTCTGACATAACACACACACACAGAATAATACTACTTTATTAACCTGTCTGATATAACACACAGAATAATACTACTTTATTAACCTGTCTGACACAACACACACAGAATAATACTACTTTATTAACCTGTCTGACACACACAGAATAATACTACTTTATTAACCTGTCTGATATAACACACACACAGAATAATACTACTTTATTAACCTGTCTGATATAACACACAGAATAATACTACTTTATTAACCTGTCTGATATAACACACAGAATAATACTACTTTATTAACCTGTCTGACACAACACACACAGAATAATACTACTTTATTAACCTGTCTGACTTAACACACACACAGAATAATACTACTTTATTAACCTGTCTGACATAACACACAGAATAATACTACTTTATTCAACTTATATTAAGCTTTTCATAAAATAAAGAAAAATCTAATTGTTTATCTCAACTCTCTGTCGGTCACACCTAATACCTGTGTGTGAGCTGGTGTGGGGGTCATGTCTCTGGGTAGAGAGGTGTCTGGGGGGATGGCAGGTCGAGGTATACAGGTGTGTGGCCGGAGGGCGTCGAGGGTGATGTAACGAGGGTTATGGTTGACACCAGAGGGAGGGCGTAGCTGTCCGTTCCTCCACAGTGACAGTCTGAGAGGATCAATTCCTCTCTGGCTCATCCTGAATCTGGGACCCCTGGAACACAACCAGAACCTGGGACCCCTGGAACACAACCAGAACCTGGGACCCCTGGAACACAACCAGAACCTGGGACCCCTGGAACACAACCAGAACACAAACCTGGGACCCCTGGAACACAACCAGAACATGAACCTGGGACCCCTGGAACACAACCAGAACACGAACCTTGGACCCCTGGAACACAACCAGAACCTGGGACCCCTGGAACACATCCAGAACATGAACCTGGAACCCCTGGAACACAACCAGAACCTGGGACCCCTGGAACACAACCAGAACATGAACCTGGGACCCCTGGAACACATCCAGAACACGAACCTGGGACCCCTGGAACACAAACAGAACCTGGGACCCCTGGAACACAACCAGAACATGAACCTGGGACCCCTGGAACACAACCAGAACCTGGGACCCCTGGAACACAACCAGAACACAAACCTGGGACCCCTGGAACACAACCAGAACATGAACCTGGGACCCCTAGAACACAACCAGAACCTGGGACCCCTGGAACACAACCAGAACCTGGGACCCCTGGAACACAACCAGAACCTGGGACCCCTGGAACACAACCAGAACACGAACCTGGGACCCCTGGAACACAACCAGAACCTGGGACCCCTGGAACACAACCAGAACCTGGGACCCCTGGAACACAACCAGAACACAAACCTGGGACCCCTGGAACACAACCAGAACATGAACCTGGGACCCCTGGAACACAACCAGAACCTGGGACCCCTGGAACACAACCAGAACCTGGGACCCCTGGAACACAACCAGAACATGAACCTGGGACCCCTGGAACACAACCAGAACATGAACCTGGGACCCCTGGAACACAACCAGAACCTGGGACCCCTGGAACACAACCAGAACATGAACCTGGAACCCCTGGAACACAACCAGAACCTGGGACCCCTGGAACACAACCAGAACATGAACCTGGGACCCCTGGAACACAACCAGAACCTGGGACCCCTGGAACACAACCAGAACATGAACCTTGGACCCCTGGAACACAACCAGAACCTGGGACCCCTGGAACACATCCAGAACATGAACCTGGAACCCCTGGAACACAACCAGAACCTGGGACCCCTGGAACACAACCAGAACCTGGGACCCCTGGAACACAACCAGAACATGAACCTGGGACCCCTGGAACACAACCAGAATCTGGGACCCCTGGAACACATCCAGAACACGAACCTGGGACCCCTGGAACACAAACAGAACCTGGGACCCCTGGAACACAACCAGAACCTGGGACCCCTGGAACACAACCAGAACATGAACCTGGGACCCCTGGAACACAACCAGAACACGAACCTGGGACCCCTGGAACACAACCAGAACCTGGGACCCCTGGAACACAACCAGAACCTGGGACCCCTGGAACACAACCAGAACACGAACCTGGGACCCCTGGAACACAACCAGAACATGAACCTGGGACCCCTGGAACACAACCAGAACCTGGGACCCCTGGAACACAACCAGAACCTGGGACCCCTGGAACACAACCAGAACATGAACCTGGGACCCCTGGAACACAACCAGAACCTGGGACCCCTGGAACACATCCAGAACCTGGGACCCCTGGAACACAACCAGAACACAAACCTGGGACCCCTGGAACACAAACAGAACCTGGGACCCCTGGAACACAACCAGAACACAAACCTGGGACCCCTGGAACACAACCAGAACATGAACCTGGGACCCCTAGAACACAACCAGAACCTGGGACCCCTGGAACACAACCAGAGCCTGGGACCCCTGGAACACAACCAGAGCCTGGGACCCCTGGAACACAACCAGAACCTGGGACCCCTGGAACACAACCAGAACACGAACCTGGGACCCCTGGAACACAACCAGAACCTGGGACCCCTGGAACACAACCAGAACCTGGGACCCCTGGAACACAACCAGAACACAAACCTGGGACCCCTGGAACACAACCAGAACATGAACCTGGGACCCCTGGAACACAACCAGAACATGAACCTTGGACCCCTGGAACACAACCAGAACATGAACCTGGGACCCCTGGAACACAACCAGAACCTGGGACCCCTGGAACACAACCAGAACCTGGGACCCCTGGAACACAACCAGAACACGAACCTGGGACCCCTGGAACACAACCAGAACACGAACCTGGGACCCCTGGAACACAACCAGAACATGAACCTTGGACCCCTGGAACACAACCAGAACATGAACCTGGGACCCCTGGAACACAACCAGAACATGAACCTTGGACCCCTGGAACACAACCAGAACATGAACCTGGGACCCCTGGAACACAACCAGAACATGAACCTTGGACCCCTGGAACACAACCAGAACATGAACCTGGGACCCCTGGAACACAACCAGAACCTGGGACCCCTGGAACACAACCAGAACCTGGGACCCCTGGAACACAACCAGAACACGAACCTGGGACCCCTGGAACACAACCAGAACACGAACCTGGGACCCCTGGAACACAACCAGAACATGAACCTTGGACCCCTGGAACACAACCAGAACCTGGGACCCCTGGAACACAACCAGAGCCTGGGACCCCTGGAACACAACCAGAACCTGGGACCCCTGGAACACAACCAGAACCTGGGACCCCTGGAACACAACCAGAACCTGGGACCCCTGGAACACAACCAGAACATGAACCTGGGACCCCTGGAACACAACCAGAACCTGGGACCCCTGGAACACAACCAGAACCTGGGACCCCTGGAACACAACCAGAACCTGGGACCCCTGGAACACAACCAGAACCTGGGACCCCTGGAATTCAACCAGAACACGAACCTTGGACCCCTGGAACACAACCAGAACCTGGGACCCCTGGAACACAACCACAGCCTGGGACCCCTGGAACACAACCACAGCCTGGGACCCCTGGAACACAACCAGAGCCTGGGACCCCTGGAACACAACCAGAGCCTGGGACCCCTGGAACACAACCAGAGCCTGGGACCCCTGGAACACAACCAGAGCCTGGGACCCCTGGAACACAACCAGAGCCTGGGACCCCTGGAACACAACCAGAACACGACAGGACAACATTCATATGAATGCACACTCATAAGCTCCACCACATACCTTAATTCACCCTAAGCATCGCGCCAATAAGTTTAACCCACTTAGTGGAAATTATAACGTGGCTCACATAGCGAGGAACGCTACAATATTTAAATTGAACATGAACATAACATTAACATAACGATATTATTAACACATGACTTGAATATAACCACAGAAATACGAGACAGTATGGACCAGGTGATCCTAGTTCAGGTCACAGTCTAGTATGGACCAGGTGATCCTAGTTCAGGTACCAGTCTAGTATGGACCAGGTGATCCTAGTTCAGGTACCAGTCTAGTATGGACCAGGTGATCCTAGTTCAGGTACCAGTCTAGTCTAGTATGGACCAGGTGATCCTAGTTCAGGTCACAGTCTAGTCTAGTATGGACCAGATGATCCTAGTTCAGGTCACAGTCTAGTCTAGTATGGACCAGGTGATCCTAGTTCAGGTACCAGTCTAGTCTAGTATGGACCAGGTGATCCTAGTTCAGGTACCAGTCTAGTCTAGTATGGACCAGGTGATCCTAGTTCAGGTACCAGTCTAGTCTAGTATGGACCAGGTGATCCTAGTTCAGGTCACAGTCTAGTCTAGTATGGACCAGGTGATCCTAGTTCAGGTCACAGTCTAGTCTAGTATGGACCAGGTGATCCTAGGTCAGGTCACAGTCTAGTCTGGACCAGGTGATCCTAGTTCAGGTCACAGTCTAGTCTAGTCTAGTATGGACCAGGTGATCCTAGTTCAGGTCACAGTCTAGTCTAGTACGGACCAGGTGATCCTAGTTCAGGTACCAGTCTAGTCTAGTATGGACCAGGTGATCCTAGTTCAGGTCACAGTCTAGTCTAGTATGGACCAGATGATCCTAGTTCAGGTACCAGTCTAGTCTAGTATGGACCAGGTGATCCTAGTTCAGGTACCAGTCTAGTCTAGTATGGACCAGGTGATCCCAGTTCAGGTACCAGTCTAGTCTAGTACGGACCAGGTGATCCTAGTTCAGGTACCAGTCTAGTATGGACCAGGTGATCCTAGTTCAGGTACCAGTCTAGTCTGGACCAGGTGATCCTAGTTCAGGTCACAGTTTAGTCTAGTATGGACCAGGTGATCCTAGTTCAGGTACCAGTCTAGTCTAGTATGGACCAGGTGATCCTAGTTCAGGTCACAGTCTAGTCTGGACCAGGTGATCCTAGTTCAGGTCACAGTCTAGTCTAGTATGGACCAGATGATCCTAGTTCAGGTCACAGTCTAGTCTAGTACGGACCAGGTGATCCTAGTTCAGGTACCAGTCTAGTCTAGTATGGACCAGGTGATCCTAGTTTATCACGGCTGTCAGCCAATCATAATTCAGGACTCAAACCACCCAGTTTATAATACCTAACAATACACACATCCCCAAAATACAAACAAAGGAATTAAGACGAGCGTCAGAGTCATGAATATATATATATATATATATATATATATATATATATATTATATATATATATATAGATGTATAGGATGGTGTGTATAGACAGGGTATTTAACCAACTGCTCCACTAACCTCTCTCTCTCTGCTCCTCCAGGTATGATCCTGTTTTGTTTGTTCCTTTGTAGGTTTATTTAGTTTCCACTCAGTCATGTTTACACACACACATTCACGCATCCGTGCACCCTACATACACCTTACATTATGACATTTCCACACCTCATTCCTTTTTCTTTGTTTAGAATGAATAGTTTTGTTTTATAATAAATAACTTTTTTAATTGGCCTATACCGGTTGTTGATGTCCTCTCATTTTTGCCACAGGCTATGAGCCGGCCTGTGACAGTAGTTATATAGGATGGTGTGTATAGACAGTAGTTATATAGGATGGTGTGTATAGACAGTAGTTATATAGGATGGTGTGTATAGACAGTAGTTATATAGGATGGTGTGTATAGACAGTAGTTATATAGGATGGTGTGTATAGACAGTAGTTATATAGGATGGTGTGTATAGACAGTATAGACAGTAGTTATATAGGATGGTGTGTATAGACAGTAGTTATATAGGATGGTGTGTATAGACAGTAGTTATATAGGATGGTGTGTATAGACAGTAGTTATATAGGATGGTGTGTATAGACAGTATAGACAGTAGTTATACAGGATGGTGTGTATAGACAGTAGTTATACAGGATGGTGTGTATAGACAGTAGTTATATAGGATGGTGTGTATAGACAGTAGTTATATAGGATGGTGTGTATAGACAGTAGTTATATAGGATGGTGTGTATAGACAGTATAGACAGTAGTTATATAGGATGGTGTGTATAGACAGTATAGACAGTAGTTATATAGGATGGTGTGTATAGACAGTAGTTATATAGGATGGTGTGTATAGACAGTATAGACAGTAGTTATATAGGATGGTGTGTATAGACAGTAGTTATATAGGATGGTGTGTATAGACAGTAGTTATATAGGATGGTGTGTATAGACAGTAGTTATATAGGATGGTGTGTATAGACAGTAGTTATATAGGATGGTGTGTATAGACAGTATAGACAGTAGTTATATAGGATGGTGTGTATAGACAGTAGTTATATAGGATGGTGTGTATAGACAGTAGTTATATAGGATGGTGTGTATAGACAGTATAGACAGTAGTTATATAGGATGGTGTGTATAGACAGTAGTTATATAGGATGGTGTGTATAGACAGTAGTTATATAGGATGGTGTGTATAGACAGTATAGACAGTAGTTATATAGGATGGTGTGTATAGACAGTAGTTATATAGGATGGTGTGTATAGACAGTAGTTATATAGGATGGTGTGTATAGACAGTAGTTATATAGGATGGTGTGTATAGACAGTATAGACAGTAGTTATACAGGATGGTGTGTATAGACAGTAGTTATACAGGATGGTGTGTATAGACAGTAGTTATATAGGATGGTGTGTATAGACAGTAGTTATATAGGATGGTGTGTATAGACAGTAGTTATATAGGATGGTGTGTATAGACAGTAGTTATATAGGATGGTGTGTATAGACAGTAGTTATTTAGGATGGTGTGTATAGACAGTAGTTATATAGGATGGTGTGTATAGACAGTAGTTATTTAGGATGGTGTGTATAGACAGTAGTTATATAGGATGGTGTGTATAGACAGTATAGACAGTAGTTATTTAGGATGGTGTGTATAGACAGTAGTTATATAGGATGGTGTGTATAGACAGTAGTTATATAGGATGGTGTGTATAGACAGTAGTTATACAGGATGGTGTGTATAGACAGTAGTTATATAGGATGGTGTGTATAGACAGTATAGACAGTAGTTATACAGGATGGTGTGTATAGACAGTAGTTATTTAGGATGGTGTGTATAGACAGTATAGACAGTAGTTATTTAGGATGGTGTGTATTGACAGTAGTTATATAGGATGGTGTGTATAGACAGTAGTTATATAGGATGGTGTGTATAGACAGTAGTTATATAGGATGGTGTGTATAGACAGTATAGACAGTAGTTATACAGGATGGTGTGTATAGACAGTAGTTATATAGGATGGTGTGTATAGACAGTAGTTATACAGGATGGTGTGTATAGACAGTAGTTATATAGGATGGTGTGTATAGACAGTAGTTATATAGGATGGTGTGTATAGACAGTAGTTATATAGGATGGTGTGTATAGACAGTATAGACAGTAGTTATACAGGATGGTGTGTATAGACAGTAGTTATATAGGATGGTGTGTATAGACAGTAGTTATACAGGATGGTGTGTATAGACAGTAGTTATATAGGATGGTGTGTATAGACAGTAGTTATATAGGATGGTGTGTATAGACAGTAGTTATATAGGATGGTGTGTATAGACAGTAGTTATATAGGATGGTGTGTATAGACAGTAGTTATACAGGATGGTGTGTATAGACAGTAGTTATATAGGATGGTGTGTATAGACAGTATAGACAGTAGTTATATAGGATGGTGTGTATAGACAGTAGTTATATAGGATGGTGTGTATAGACAGTAGTTATATAGGATGGTGTGTATAGACAGTAGTTATATAGGATGGTGTGTATAGACAGTAGTTATATAGGATGGTGTGTATAGACAGTAGTTATATAGGATGGTGTGTATAGACAGTAGTTATATAGGATGGTGTGTATAGACAGTAGTTATATAGGATGGTGTGTATAGACAGTATAGACAGTAGTTATATAGGATGGTGTGTATAGACAGTAGTTATATAGGATGGTGTGTATAGACAGTAGTTATTTAGGATGGTGTGTATAGACAGTAGTTATATAGGATGGTGTGTATAGACAGTAGTTATACAGGATGGTGTGTATAGACAGTAGTTATATAGGATGGTGTGTATAGACAGTAGTTATATAGGATGGTGTGTATAGACAGTAGTTATATAGGATGGTGTGTATAGACAGTAGTTATACAGGATGGTGTGTATAGACAGTAGTTATATAGGATGAGCCTTGACTAGAATACAGTATATACATATGAAGTGGGTAAAACAGTATATAAACATGATGACAATGTTAAATCGGGTAACTCTGGAGTCTGTGGGTCCCCCGAGGAGGGGCTAGAAAACACCCCCGTCAGTCAGTCTCCTCACCAGTAGCAGAGCAGAGCCTCAGTGATGCGGGGCTGTACTCTCTGCAGTCTGTCCTCTCTCCAGCAGGGGGAGGTAGAGAGACCCAGTCTGGTCAACAGCTCACCATTCAGACTGCTCTGGCCACCGCTCAGCAGGTAGCAGCTACGCATCTGGACCAAATGCCTGTCACAATCAATCAATCAATCACTGACTGACTGAAGACGGTTCTGTCCACGTCATTGGTTAAGAGGAAGGCTTATTGTCATCTCAGGTTCTATACATCAATGAAGGCTTGAGGTTAGGGTTTAGGTTAGGGTTAGGGTTTAGGTTAGGAGTCAGAGTTAAGGTTACGGTTAGGGGTTGGGGTTCAGGTGAAGGTTAGGAGTTATGGGTTAAGGTCAGGGTTCAGGTGAAGGTTAGGAGTTATGGGTTAAGGGTTGGGGTCAAGGTTGGGGTCAGGGTTCAGGTGAAGGTTAGGAGTTATGGGTTAAGGTCAGGGTTAAGGTGAAGGTTAGGGTTTATGGGTTAAGGGTTGGGGTCAGGGTTAAGGTGAAGGTTAGGAGTTATGGGTTAAGGGTTGGGGTCAGGGTTAAGGTGAAGGTTAGGAGTTATGGGTTAAGGGTTGGGGTCAGGGTTCAGGTGAAGGTTAGGGTTTATGGGTTAAGGGTTGGGGTCAGGGTTAAGGTGAAGGTTAGAGTTTATGGGTTAAGGGTTGGGGTCAGGGTTAAGGTGAAGGTTAGGAGTTATGGGTTAAGGGTTGGGGTCAGGGTTAAGGTGAAGGTTAGGAGTTATGGGTTAAGGGTTGGGGTCAGGGTTAAGGTGAAGGTTAGGAGTTATGGGTTAAGGGTTGGGGTCAGGGTAAAGGTGAAGGTTAGGAGTTATGGGTTAAAGGCCCAGTACAGTCAAAACTGTGATTTTCTCTGTGTTTATATATATATATATATATATATATATATATATATATATATATATATATATATATGGAGTTTTGGCCTTCCATGGTGACATCACCATTTCGGTGAATTAGTTAATAGACCAATAAGGAAGAGAGTTCCAAACCTCTCTGCCAATAACAGATAATGTTCTGTTTTCCCCTCCCCACTCAGGCCACTCCCAGACAGTCAGAGCAACATTTTGACTTGACAAATTGCCTTTTGCTAAGAAGATATTTTTGTTTCATTTTGACCATTATAATTCAAAACAATCGCAGTAAGGTACTTCATTGTTACCCAGAAATGATTTGATATTGAGATAAAAACTGCTGCATTGGACCTTTAAGGAAGTACTGAATGTGTATATGAATACCTGTTTTTCCTCCTGCCGTCCTGTAGGGTCTTCAGTCTCTCTATATCCATCCACAGACGCAAAAGCTTCTCTCCTAGTGTTCCCTTTAAGAAGTCCTTAAAGTCACCAAGGCCCTGTCTATCACCATGGATACTAACAGTGACATCATAGAACTCAAGGTCATTCTCCTCCTCTGACCCTCCACCCTCCTCATCCTGGTCCTTCAGTCTGCTGTGGCTGGTGGCTGGACCTCCCTCACAGGGGCTCTCTGTGTGGGCTGACCCTCCACCCTGCTCCTGGTCCTTCAGTCTGCTGTGGCTGGTGGCTGGACCTCCCTCACAGGGGCTCTCTGTGTGGGCTGACCCTCCACCCTGCTCCTGGTCCTTCAGTCTGCTGTGGCTGGTGGCTGGACCTCCCTCACAGGGGCTCTCTGTGTGGGCTGACCCTCCACCCTGCTCCTGGTCCTTCAGTCTGCTGTGGCTGGTGGCTGGACCTCCCTCACAGGGGCTCTCTGTGTGGGCTGACCCTCCACCCTGCTCCTGGTCCTTCAGTCTGCTGTGGCTGGTGGCTGGACCTCCCTCACAGGGGCTTTCTGTGTGGGCTGACCCTCCACCCTGCTCCTCCTCCTTCAGTCTGCTGTGGCTGGTGGCTGGACCTCCCTCACAGGGGCTCTCTGTGTGGGCTGACCCTCCACCCTGCTCCTGGTCCTTCAGTCTGCTGTGGCTGGTGGCTGGACCTCCCTCACAGGGGCTCTCTGTGTGGGCTGACCCTCCACCCTGCTCCTGGTCCTTCAGTCTGCTGTGGCTGGTGGCTGGACCTCCCTCACAGGGGCTCTCTGTGTGGGCTGACCCTCCACCCTGCTCCTGGTCCTTCAGTCTGCTGTGGCTGGTGGCTGGACCTCCCTCACAGGGGCTCTCTGTGTGGGCTGACCCTCCACCCTGCTCCTGGTCCTTCAGTCTGCTGTGGCTGGTGGCTGGACCTCCCTCACAGGGGCTCTCTGTGTGGGCTGACCCTCCACCCTGCTCCTGGTCCTTCAGTCTGCTGTGGCTGGTGGCTGGACCTCCCTCACAGGGGCTTTCTGTGTGGGCTGACCCTCCACCCTGCTCCTCCTCCTTCAGTCTGCTGTGGCTGGTGGCTGGACCTCCCTCACAGGGGCTCTCTGTGTGGGCTGACCCTCCACCCTGCTCCTGGTCCTTCAGTCTGCTGTGGCTGGTGGCTGGACCTCCCTCACAGGGGCTCTCTGTGTGGGCTGACCCTCCACCCTGCTCCTGGTCCTTCAGTCTGCTGTGGCTGGTGGCTGGACCTCCCTCACAGGGGCTCTCTGTGTGGGCTGACCCTCCACCCTGCTCCTGGTCCTTCAGTCTGCTGTGGCTGGTGGCTGGACCTCCCTCATAGCGGCTCTCTGTATGGGGACCACCCGTCTCCTCATCAGCGGTAGAACAGGAGGGACTCTGGGACTTGGGGTCCCCATTACCCTCATCTGTAGTTCCTGCCTCTATCTCTGTCTTTGCCTCCGTCTCTGCGAGGTAGACGTTCATCTCCTGCTCTGAGGCGCGGTCTCCCCGTCTCCTGTCCCAGTCTAGAAGTGAAGAGCAGAGAGGACAGTCCGGGAGCGAAGAAGAGAGAGGAAAGGAGACGAGGAGTGAGGAGGACAGGGCGTAGGACTCTGAGTCAGGGATGCAGGAGAAGCAGGCTGAGGCCAGACCCCTCTGTCCCTCCCGGCCCAGGGAGCACACCGGGGTTTTCACAGACCGGGTACAGACAGGAAGCTGCTTATCCTTGTCCTTAGCCATTGTCAACATGTCTGTTACTGAGGCCTGCAGAAACACAAAGAACACAAACAAAGCCAGTGTGACTATAGGGAAGTGTTGCCTGGGGTGAGAGAGACAAAGAAATACCTGGATAATACACAGCATGTATCTACTGTTTCACCAACACCACAAAACAAGTGTTTATTTATGACAAATAATCATCTCCGCTGTACTTAACCATATAGACATCATACTGAGAATATATCATTCTCCACTGTACTTAACCATACTGAGATATATCATCTCCACTGTACTTAACCATACTGAGATATATCATCTCCACTGTACTTAACCATATAGATATCATACTGAGATATATCATCTCCACTGTACTTAACCATACTGAGATATATCATCTCCACTGTACTTAACCATATAGACATCATACTGAGATATATCATCTCCACTGTACTTAACCATATAGACATCATACTGAGATATATCATCTCCACTGTACTTAACCATATAGACATCATACTGAGATATATCATCTCCGCTGTACTTAACCATATAGACATCATACTGAGATATATCATCTCCACTGTACTTAACCATATAGACATCATACTGAGATATATCATCTCCACTGTACTTAACCATATAGACATCATACTGAGATATATCATCTCCACTGTACTTAACCATACTGAGATATATCATCTCCACTGTACTTAACCATATAGACATCATACTGAGATATATCATCTCCACTGTACTTAACCATACTGAGATATATCATCTCCACTGTACTTAACCATACTGAGATATATCATCTCCACTGTACTTAACCATACTGAGATATATCATCTCCACTGTACTTAACCATACTGAGATATATCATCTCCACTGTACTTAACCATACTGAGATATATCATCTCCACTGTACTTAACCATATAGACATCATACTGAGATATATCATCTCCACTGTACTTAACCATATAGACATCATACTGAGATATATCATCTCCACTGTACTTAACCATATAGACATCATACTGAGATATATCATCTCCACTGTACTTAACCATATAGACATCATACTGAGATATATCATCTCCACTGTACTTAACCATATAGACATCATACTGAGATATATCATCTCCACTGTACTTAACCATACTGAGATATATCATCTCCACTGTACTTAACCATATAGACATCATACTGAGATATATCATCTCCACTGTACTTAACCATACTGAGATATATCATCTCCACTGTACTTAACCATATAGATATCATACTGAGATATATCATCTCCACTGTACTTAACCATATAGACATCATACTGAGATATATCATCTCCACTGTACTTAACCATATAGACATCATACTGAGATATATCATCTCCACTGTACTTAACCATACTGAGATATATAATCTCCACTGTACTTAACCATATAGACATCATACTGAGATATATAATCTCTGCTGTACTTAACCATATAGACATCATACTGAGATATATAATCTCTGCTGTACTTAACCATATAGACATCATACTGAGATATATCATCTCCACTGTACTTAACCATATAGACATCATACTGAGATATATCATCTCCACTGTACTTAACCATATAGACATCATACTGAGATATATCATCTCCACTGTACTTAACCATATAGACATCATACTGAGATATATCATCTCCACTGTACTTAACCATATAGACATCATACTGAGATATATCATCTCCACTGTACTTAACCATATAGACATCATACTGAGATATATAATCTCCACTGTACTTAACCATATAGACATCATACTGAGATATATCATCTCCGCTGTACTTAACCATATAGACATCATACTGAGATATATCATCTCCACTGTACTTAACCATATAGACATCATACTGAGATATATCATCTCCACTGTACTTAACCATATAGACATCATACTGAGATATATCATCTCCACTGTACTTAACCATATAGACATCATACTGAGATATATCATCTCCACTGTACTTAACCATATAGACATCATACTGAGATATATCATCTCCACTGTACTTAACCATATAGACATCATACTGAGATATATCATCTCCGCTGTACTTAACCATATAGACATCATACTGAGATATATCATCTCCGCTGTACTTAACCATATAGACATCATACTGAGATATATCATCTCCACTGTACTTAACCATATAGACATCATACTGAGATATATCATCTCCGCTGTACTTAACCATATAGACATCATACTGAGATATATCATCTCCACTGTACTTAACCATATAGACATCATACTGAGATATATCATCTCCGCTGTACTTAACCATATAGACATCATACTGAGATATATCATCTCCACTGTACTTAACCATATAGACATCATACTGAGATATATCATCTCCGCTGTACTTAACCATATAGACATCATACTGAGATATATCATCTATGTGAATCAGTAGGATCTGCTGACCTGCCCCAGTGACACATCGAGGACCTTCATCAGGATCTGTCTGTCATCAGGCCCAGGGGAAGGACAGACGGTCTCTGTGATGACAGGGTGTTGGACTGAGGCGTCATCTCTCTTCTGGTTCCAGCCCCGAGGGCCACACTGAGAAAGCAGCTTCGCTAACCTTGGGAAACACCGCCAAGCATCCATCAATCAATCAATCAATCAATACGTTATTTATAAAAGCTTTTAAACAACATTTGTCACAAAGTGCAGGAATGCAGGTCAGACAAACCTATGAATGGAAGAATAGAATAGAATGGAATAGAATGGAAGAATAGAATAGAAGAGAATAGAAAATAATAGAATGGAATGGAAGAATAGAATAGAAGAATAGAAAATAATAGAATGGAATGGAAGAATGGAAAAATGGAATAGAATGGAATGAAAGAATAGAATAGAAAATAATATAATAAAATGGAATGGAAGAATAGAATAGAATGGAAGAATAGTATAGAATGGAAGAATAGAATAGAATGGAAGAATAGTATAGAATGGAAGAATAGAATAGAATGGAAGAATAGAATAGAAGAATATAAAATAATAAAATGGAATGGAAGAATGGAAAAATGGAATAGAATGGAATGAAAGAATAGAATAGAATGGAAGAATAGAATGGAATGAAAGAATAGAATAGAATATAATAAAATGGAATGGAAGAATAGAATAGAAGAATAGAATAGAATGGAATGGAAGAATAGAATAGAAGAATAGAAAATAATAGAATGGAATGGAAGAATAGAATAGAAGAATAGAAAATAATAAAATGGAATGGAAGAATGGAAAAATGGAATAGAATGGAATGAAAGAATAGAATAGAATGGAAGAATAGAATGGAATGAAAGAATAGAATAGAATATAATAAAATGGAATGGAAGAATAGAATAGAAGAATAGAATAGAATGGAATGGAAGAATAGAATAGAAGAATAGAAAATAATAGAATGGAATGGAAGAATAGAATAGAAGAATAGAAAATAATAAAATGGAATGGAAGAATGGAAAAATGGAATAGAATGGAATGAAAGAATAGAATAGAATGGAAGAATAGAATAGAATGGAAGAATAGAATAGAAGAATAGAAAATAATAAAATGGAATGGAAGAATGGAAAAATGGAATAGAATGGAATGAAAGAATAGAATAGAAAAGAATATAATAAAATGGAATGGAAGAATAGAATAGAATAGAATGCAATGGAATGTTATTGCCTGGAGTAAGGTATTATTCCATCACTGTCCCAGGGTGTCTACCTTCACTCTGCCAATACAGCTGTGTTAGGTGAGTGACAGGCAGGTGTAGTGTGGGTTAGAGAGAGTCACCTGCTCTCAACAGGTACTGTATATGCTAACATGGCACGCAGAAGAGATTTATGTGGGATTAGGTATCCATGAGCTGCAGGAAGTAGGACCTATAGGTCGGGTGGTAGTAGACCTATAGGTCGGGTGGTAGTAGGACCTATAGGTCGGGTGGAAGTAGACCTATAGGTCGGGTGGAAGTAGACCTATAGGTCGGGTGGAAGTAGACCTATAGGTCGGGTGGAAGTAGACCTATAGGTCGGGCGGAAGTAGACCTATAGGTCGGGCGGAAGTAGACCTATAGGTCGGGCGGAAGTAGGACTATAGGTCGGGCGGAAGTAGACCTATAGGTCGGGCGGAAGGAGACCTATAGGTCGGGTGGAAATAGGACCTATAGGTCGGGTGGAAGTAGGACCTATAGGTCGGGTGGAAGTAGGGACAGGCAGGATCAGGATAAGGGCAGTGCTGACATCAAGACAAGGCAAGGGCTCATTTCAAGGTTTTACTGCTAACCTACAAAGCATTACATGGGCTTGCTCCTACCTATCTTTCCGAATTTGTTCCTGCCGTACATACCTACACGTACGCTACGGTCACAAGACGCAGGCCTCCTTATTGTCCCTAGAATTTCTAAGCAAACAGCTGGAGGCAGGGCTTTCTCCTATAGAGCTCCATTTTTATGGAATGGTCTGCCTATCCATGTGAGAGACGCAGACTCGGTCTCGACCTTTAAGTCTTTATTGAAGACTCATCTCTTCAGTAGGTCCTATGATTAAGTATAGTCTGGCCCAGGAGTGTCAAGGTGAAACGGAAAGGCTCTGGAGCAACGAACCGCCCTTGTTGTCTCTGCCTGGCTGGTTCCCCTCTCTCCACTGGGATTCTCTGCCTCTAACCCTATTACAGGGGCTGAGTCACTGGCTTACTGGTGTTCTTCCATGCCGTCCCTAGGAGGGGTGAGTCACTTGAGTGGGTTGAGTCACTGACGTGGTCTTCCTGTCTGGGTTGGCCCCCCCTTGGGTTGTGCCGTGGCGGAAATCTTTGTGGGCTATAGTCGGCCTTGTCTCAGGATGGTAAGTTGGTGGTTGAAGATATCCCTCTAGTGGTGTGGGGGCTGTGCTTTGGCAAAGTGGGTGGGGTTATATCCTTCCTGTTTGGCCCTGTCCGGGGGTATCATCGGACGGGGCCACAGTGTCTCCTGACCCCTCCTGTCTCAGCCTCCAGTATTTATGCTGCAGTAGTTTGTGTCGGGGGGCTAGGGTCAGTCTGTTATATCTGGAGTATTTCTCCTGTCTTATCCGGTGTCCTGTGTGAATTTAAGTATGCTCGCTCTAATTCTCTCTTTCTCTCTTTCTTTCTCTCGGAGGACCTGAGCCCTAGGACCATGCCTCAGGACTACCTGGTATGATGACTCCTTGCTGTCCCCAGTCCACCTGGCCATGCTGCTGCTCCAGTTTCAACTGTTCTGCCTGCGGCTATGGAACCCTGACCTGTTCACCGGACGTGCTACCTGTCCCAGACCTGCTGTTTTCAACTCTCTAGAGACAGCAGGAGCGGTAGAGATACTCTCAATGATCAGCTATGAAAAGCCAGAGCCTGGTTCCTCTCTAGGTTTCTTCCTAGGTTCTGGCCTTTCTAGGGAGTTTTTCCTAGCCACCCCTCATAGCCTGGTTCCTCTCTAGGTTTCTTCCTAGGGTTCTGGCCTTTCTAGGGAGTTTTTCCTAGCCACCCCTCATAGCCTGGTTCCTCTCTAGGTTTCTTCCTAGGGTTCTGGCCTTTCTAGGGAGTTTTTCCTAGCCACCCCTCATAGCCTGGTTCCTCTCTAGGTTTCTTCCTAGGGTTCTGGCCTTTCTAGGGAGTTTTTCCTAGCCACCCCTCATAGCCTGGTTCCTCTCTAGGTTTCTTCCTAGGGTTCTGGCCTTTCTAGGGAGTTTTTCCTAGCCACCCCTCATAGCCTGGTTCCTCTCTAGGTTTCTTCCTAGGGTTCTGGCCTTTCTAGGGAGTTTTTCCTAGCCACCCCTCATAGCCTGGTTCCTCTCTAGGTTTCTTCCTAGGTTCTGGCCTTTCTAGGGAGTTTTTCCTAGCCACCGTGCTTCTACACCTGCATTGCTTGCTGTTTGGGGGTTTTAGGCTGGGTTTCTGTACAGCACTTTGAGATATCAGCTGATGTAAGAAGGGCTTTATAAATACATTTGATTAAAAAATAAATGTGATTGATTAAGTCAGGACAGTCAGGATAAAGGGCAGTGCTGATATCAAGACTGATGAAGTCAGGACAGACAGGACCAGGATAAAGGGCAGTGCTGATATCAAGACAGATGAAGTCAGGACAGACAGGACCAGGATAAAGGGCAGTGCTGATATCAAGACAGATGAAGTCAGGACAGACAGGACCAGGATAAAGGGTAGTGCTGATATCAAGACAGATGAAGTCAGGACAGACAGGACCAGGATAAAGGGCAGTGCTGATATCAAGACAGATGAAGTCAGGACAGACAGGACCAGGATAAAGGGTAGTGCTGATATCAAGACAGATGAAGTCAGGACAGACAGGACCAGGATAAAGGGTAGTGCTGATATCAAGACATGCATCAACAGGTGATATGACCCCCTAGTAATAAAACATTGGGGATTACCTGTACTCGAAGTAGCAGTCACTGTGAATAAACAAGGGTAGTCTTTCTTTTAGGATCCACTCCAGTCCCTGTTGTCTGTCCAAGCACTGTTACGGCGTTCAAATCAATAATTATTATTCTCATTCAGATGATGTCACACACACACAGACGTCTGATTTAATAAACTCCATATCAACCAACTAAAATCATGAATCAATCAACTAATCTGATGAGAAACTTGAATCCACTTGAATAAAAATGTTTTTTTTTTAAAGTTTGATTAAAGTTTAGTTTGACTAAACTTATGAGGGCAATGTATTGGTTGGCAAATCAAAGTTAATTTGTCAATTGAACAGTATACAATAGGTGTAAAACATTACAGTGAAATACTAATTTAAAAGCTCCCCCCCCCCCCCCCCCCCAAACACACATGGCAGTATTCAATATGAAGATGCCATAGTGTAAAAGGACCAGGAGAATGTGAACTGACCAGAACAGTGTAGTGGTTGTCCACCATGGGTCTAGCAGACAGCTCTGTTGGATCACTGAGAGGTTGTGATTGAAAGTACTGCAGGGCTGACCTGATCCTCCTAGACAGAGCCTCCTCTGACTCACTGACCACCTCAAACACACCGGTCACCTGGTTGTACTGTATACACTCAGGGAACGACTGGGCGGGAAAGGAAACCAGGACATTTGGGACATTATTTTCTCAGATTCTGACAGAATAGATAAAGAGAAAGTGTAGCCCGTCTAATTGGTAAATTATCTTAAATCTGATCAACCATTTGAAGGAAAGTGAAATTAAGCAAATCCACAATTTCAAACATCTTTGTGTTTTACAAAAGTTTTGGCATTCATCCACAGTGAAAATAAACATTTTGTTAGTGAATAAAGTAAATAATATGAAAGGATGTTTACAGGTAGACTGAGGAAGTGATTAAAGAAGTGCCAGGATGTTTACAGGTAGACTGAGGAAGTGATTAAAGAAGTGCCAGGATGTTTACAGGTAGACTGAGGAAGTGATTAAAGAAGTGCCAGGATGTTTACAGGTAGACTGAGGAAGTGATTAAAGAAGTGCCAGGATGTTTACAGGTAGACTGAGGAAGTGATTAAAGAAGTGCCAGGATGTTTACAGGTAGACTGAGGAAGTGATTAAAGAAGTGCCAGGATGTTTACAGGTAGACTGAGGAAGTGATTAAAGAAGTGTCAGGATGTTTACAGGTAGACTGAGGAAGTGATTAAAGAAGTGCCAGGATGTTTACAGGTAGACTGAGGAAGTGATTAAAGAAGTGACAGGATGTTTACAGGTAGACTGAGGAAGTGATTAAAGAAGTGCCAGGATGTTTACAGGTAGACTGAGGAAGTGATTAAAGAAGTGCCAGGATGTTTACAGGTAGACTGAGGAAGTGATTAAAGAAGTGCCAGGATGTTTACAGGTAGACTGAGGAAGTGATTAAAGAAGTGCCAGGATGTTTACAGGTAGACTGAGGAAGTGATTAAAGAAGTGCCAGGATGTTTACAGGTAGACTGAGGAAGTGATTAAAGAAGTGCCAGGATGTTTACAGGTAGACTGAGGAAGTGATTAAAGAAGTGCCAGGATGTTTACAGGTAGACTGAGGAAGTGATTAAAGAAGTGCCAGGATGTTTACAGGTAGACTGAGGAAGTGATTAAAGAAGTGCCAGGATGTTTACAGGTAGACTGAGGAAGTGATTAAAGAAGTGCCAGGATGTTTACAGGTAGACTGAGGAAGTGATTAAAGAAGTGCCAGGATGTTTACAGGTAGACTGAGGAAGTGATTAAAGAAGTGCCAGGATGTTTACAGGTAGACTGAGGAAGTGATTAAAGAAGTGCCAGGATGTTTACAGGTAGACTGAGGAAGTGATTAAAGAAGTGCCAGGATGTTTACAGGTAGACTGAGGAAGTGATTAAAGAAGTGCCAGGATGTTTACAGGTAGACTGAGGAAGTGATTAAAGAAGTGTCAGGATGTTTACAGGTAGACTGAGGAAGTGATTAAAGAAGTGCCAGGATGTTTACAGGTAGACTGAGGAAGTGATTAAAGAAGTGACAGGATGTTTACAGGTAGACTGAGGAAGTGATTAAAGAAGTGCCAGGATGTTTACAGGTAGACTGAGGAAGTGATTAAAGAAGTGCCAGGATGTTTACAGGTAGACTGAGGAAGTGATTAAAGAAGTGCCAGGATGTTTACAGGTAGACTGAGGAAGTGATTAAAGAAGTGCCAGGATGTTTACAGGTAGACTGAGGAAGTGATTAAAGAAGTGCCAGGATGTTTACAGGTAGACTGAGGAAGTGATTAAAGAAGTGCCAGGATGTTTACAGGTAGACTGAGGAAGTGATTAAAGAAGTGCCAGGATGTTTACAGGTAGACTGAGGAAGTGATTAAAGAAGTGCCAGGATGTTTACAGGTAGACTGAGGAAGTGATTAAAGAAGTGCCAGGATGTTTACAGGTAGACTGAGGAAGTGATTAAAGAAGTGCCAGGATGTTTACAGGTAGACTGAGGAAGTGATTAAAGAAGTGCCAGGATGTTTACAGGTAGACTGAGGAAGTGATTAAAGAAGTGCCAGGATGTTTACAGTTAGACTGAGGAAGTGATTAAAGAAGTGCCAGGATGTTTACAGGTAGACTGAGGAAGTGATTAAAGAAGTGCCAGGATGTTTACAGGTAGACTGAGGAAGTGATTAAAGAAGTGCCAGGATGTTTACAGGTAGACTGAGGAAGTGATTAAAGAAGTGCAGCAGAACATCTTCAGAAACCAGATGGTCCTCCTGTGGATATTGAACAGAAGACACCAGTTAGTTAGTATTCAATGTGTTGATATGGGGGGGGGGGGGGGGGACTGCAGAATTCACTTTAAATCCCTTAACAGGATCATAGAAGTCATATTAAAAGTTGTTCATATAACAGTATAATGTTCAGTAGTCCATAATGTGACAAGTTGAAACGTTTAGACAAAGGCATTCATTTAAAAAATATATATTTTTATAAATAGGTTACTCACGAAATTATCGATGGTAAGGTAAGGTGGATCTATGGAAGAAAAACATTTCAAGACAACTGATGCCACCTTCAGATAAACTGGGAACTCGGAAATCTCCGACTTTTCCAAGCGTCCAAGACAACCGAAAAACTCAGGAAACGAGATCAAATCATAACGTCAGTGATCTTCAACTCACCGAACTCTACAAAAAGAGGTCCGAGTTACCGAATTGGATGACCGTTCAAAACGATTTTCCCCCAGTTCTTAGTTGTCGTGAACGCATTGAAGTTCCCAGTTGTGTTTTTAAAAACGTTGAGTTTTATTCAGCTGTTCCTGAATTCCCGGACTCACCTGTTGTAATCTTCCCCAACATTCTTCACTTTTATGTAGTTCAGTTGTCCTTAGTTGTAATTCAGCCAGAACCGTCAGCCAGGGGCTCTATGCCTGTCCTGAACACCTCTGACCTGCCGTCACCCAGACCGTTCAGTGTAATTACCGACAGACGGGTTGCTATGGAAGTCAACTCACATTGCAGAAGGGGAGCAGTACAAGTCGTGACGCTGAGGAAACATTAACTGGAGTGCCAGTTTATCCATTTTTCAAAAAAAAATAATTAAACGACTAAATATATTGCATTTTAATTCAGACTTCTCATAGTAAAGTAGAGATGATTAACTATAGCACGCTAATATACACAGCGACATGTATTCTATTCCAGAGAGGAATCAAGTGAATGACGTTAACCAGTAGAGGGCGCCATAACGACAGAAAACTATTCCGACACAGTGGCGTTTGCAAAACACTTTGTCAAATCAAATCAACGTTTATTTGTCATGTGCGCCGAATACAACAGGTGTAGACAGTGAAAAAAAAAAAGGTATTAGGTGAACAAGACGTAGGTAAAGATATAAAACAGTAAAAAGACAGGCTATATACAGTAGAGAGGCTACATACAGACACCGGTTAGTCAGGCTGATTGAGGTAGTATGTACATATGGTTAAAGTGACAATGCATATATGATAAACAGTGAGTAGCAGCAGTGTAAAAAGAGGGGTTGGGGGGGGGCACACAAATGCAAATAGTCCAGGTAGCCATTTGGGGGCGTGCTCGGTCCTCCTTTTCCTGTAGTCCACAATCATCTCCTTAGTCTTGGTTACGTTGAGGGATAGGTTGTTATTCTGGCACCAACCGGCCAGGTCTCTGACCTCCTCCCTATAGGCTGTCTCGTCGTTGTTGGTGATCAGGCCTACCACTGTTGTGTCGTCTGCAAACTTAATGATGGTGTTGGAGTCATGCCTGGCCATGCAGTCGTGGGTGAACAGGGAGTACCGGAGGGGACTGAGCACGCACCCCTGGGGAGCTCCAGTATTGAGGAACAGCGTGGCAGATGTGTTGCTAGCTACCCTCACCACCTGGGGGCGGCCCGTCAGGAAGTTCAGGATCCAGTTGCAGAGGGAGGTGTTTAGTCCCAGGATCCTTAGCTTAGCGATGAGCTTGGAGGGAACTATGGTGTTGAACGCTGAGCTGAATTCAATTAATATTTGTCCTATGTCCTTGTTCACATGCCTATGAGACAACGTCAAATAAATATGTAAAAAGTACAACTTTATTAAAATAAATGTGTGTAAATGTAGACAATATACAGTAGTATACAGAAACATTCATATAAAACCCATGAAAATTCAGTTGGGAAGAGAGAGACAACATTCTTGTACGTCAATGAATTAGCTCGGGAGGAGCCCAGCATTCAGTAACCATTTCATCTCTGATCGATTCTACTGGCAGTGCTCCTCTCCGACCCATAATTAAAAACACATCCAAGCTAAACAAATTTTAAAAAAAAAGGGGAACAGGAAGTACAAATAATTACAAAAACAACTACACATAAAAAAACACATTCACAATCTCCTGACATTGCGTTTGCTCTGAGCGCTCCCGGGAAGAACGTCCTTCTTGCTGCGTCGTTTGGCCGACAGGCTGGCGCATTCTTTGGACCCGTGGAAGGCACAAAGGCAGCTGGTACAGAACTGGAAGCCGCAGTCGACGCTGCTACAAACACCCTCCATTTTCACAGAGTGACACCTAGCAGGGTGGCGGCATCGAGGGCAGGGCTTCAGACATTCGTCAGTGAAGAGGGTTTTGGCCACCTAGGAGGACGGAACACAATATAAACAGAGATTAGAGCTAGTGTCCTTGTCTACACGGAGGGATCCACAATACAACATTAGAGCTAGTGTCCTTGTCTACACGGAGGGATCCACAATACAACATTAGAGCTAGTGTCCTTGTCTACACGGAGGGATCCACAATACAACATTAGAGCTAGTGTCCTTGTCTACACGGAGGGATCCACAATACAACATTAGAGCTAGTGTCCTTGTCTACACGGAGGGATCCACAATACAACATTAGAGCTAGTGTCCTTGTCTACACGGAGGGATCCACAATACAACATTAGAGCTAGTGTCCTTGTCTACACGGAGGGATCCACAATACAACATTAGAGCTAGTGTCCTTGTCTACACGGAGGGAACCACAATACAACATTGGAGCTAGTGTCCTTGTCTACACGGAGGGATCCACAATACAACATTAGAGCTAGTGTCCTTGTCTACACGGAGGGATCCACAATACAACATTAGAGCTAGTGTCCTTGTCTACACGGAGGGATCCACAATACAACATTAGAGCTAGTGTCCTTGTCTACACGGAGGGATCCACAATACAACATTAGAGCTAGTGTCCTTGTCTACACGGAGGGATCCACAATACAACATTAGAGCTAGTGTCCTTGTCTACACGGAGGGATCCACAATACAACATTAGAGCTAGTGTCCTTGTCTACACGGAGGGATCCACAATACAACATTAGAGCTAGTGTCCTTGTCTACACGGAGGGATCCACAATACAACATTAGAGCTAGTGTCCTTGTCTACACGGAGGGATCCACAATACAACATTAGAGCTAGTGTCCTTGTCTACACGGAGGGATCCACAATACAACATTAGAGCTAGTGTCCTTGTCTACACGGAGGGATCCACAATACAACATTAGAGCTAGTGTCCTTGTCTACACGGAGGGATCCACAATACAACATTAGAGCTAGTGTCCTTGTCTACACGGAGGGATCCACAATACAACATTAGAGCTAGTGTCCTTGTCTACACGGAGGGATCCACAATACAACATTAGAGCTAGTGTCCTTGTCTACACGGAGGGATCCACAATACAACATTAGAGCTAGTGTCCTTGTCTACACGGAGGGATCCACAATACAACATTAGAGCTAGTGTCCTTGTCTACACGGAGGGATCCACAATACAACATTAGAGCTAGTGTCCTTGTCTACACGGAGGGATCCACAATACAACATTAGAGCTAGTGTCCTTGTCTACACGGAGGGATCCACAATACAACATTAGAGCTAGTGTCCTTGTCTACACGGAGGGATCCACAATACAACATTAGAGCTAGTGTCCTTGTCTACACGGAGGGATCCACAATACAACATTAGAGCTAGTGTCCTTGTCTACACGGAGGGATCCACAATACAACATTAGAGCTAGTGTCCTTGTCTACACGGAGGGATCCACAATACAACATTAGAGCTAGTGTCCTTGTCTACACGGAGGGATCCACAATACAACATTAGAGCTAGTGTCCTTGTCTACACGGAGGGATCCACAATACAACATTAGAGCTAGTGTCCTTGTCTACACGGAGGGATCCACAATACAACATTAGAGCTAGTGTCCTTGTCTACACGGAGGGAACCACAATACAACATTAGAGCTAGTGTCCTTGTCTACACGGAGGGAACCACAATACAACATTAGAGCTAGTGTCCTTGTCTACACGGAGGGATCCACAATACAACATTAGAGCTAGTGTCCTTGTCTACACGGAGGGATCCACAATACAACATTAGAGCTAGTGTCCTTGTCTACACGGAGGGATCCACAATACAACATTAGAGCTAGTGTCCTTGTCTACACGGAGGGATCCACAATACAACATTAGAGCTAGTGTCCTTGTCTACACGGAGGGAACCACAATACAACATTAGAGCTAGTGTCCTTGTCTACACGGAGGGAACCACAATACAACATTAGAGCTAGTGTCCTTGTCTACACGGAGGGATCCACAATACAACATTAGAGCTAGTGTCCTTGTCTACACGGAGGGATCCACAATACAACATTAGAGCTAGTGTCCTTGTCTACACGGAGGGATCCACAATACAACATTAGAGCTAGTGTCCTTGTCTACACGGAGGGATCCACAATACAACATTAGAGCTAGTGTCCTTGTCTACACGGAGGGATCCACAATACAACATTAGAGCTAGTGTCCTTGTCTACACGGAGGGATCCACAATACAACATTAGAGCTAGTGTCCTTGTCTACACGGAGGGATCCACATTTGGCTGATTTGATAAACTTACTGGGCTTCTGTTTGCTGGCCGGGGGTCCTGGACTGGGCCTGGACTCACCTGAATGAACAGGTTCTGTTTGCTGGCTGAGTTGTGCTGGTACTGGGGGTCCTGGACTGGGCCTGGACTCACCTGTATGAACAGGTCCTGTTTGCTGGCTGAGTTGTGCTGGACGGGGGTCCTGGACTGGGCCTGGACTCACCTGTATGAACAGGTCCTGTTTGCTGGCTGAGTTGTGCTGGTACTGGGGGTCCTGGACTGGGCCTGGACTCACCTGTATGAACAGGTCCTGTTTGCTGGCTGAGTTGTGCTGGTACTGGGGGTCCTGGACTGGGCCTGGACTCACCTGTATGAACAGGTTCTGTTTGCTGGCTGAGTTGTGCTGGACGGGGGTTAAAGTGGCCGTTCCTGACTGGGGGGTACCACGGATGCTGGTACTGGGGGTCCTGGACTGGGCCTGGACTGACTTCAGGACAGACCGGCTCAGCAGGGTCAACCTGGTCTCTGCATCAGGGACGTGGACTGCACTGCCAAGCTGCACACACACACACAGGAAATGAACAGTGTTGGTGAAAGTAGCCCTGTAGTAAATATATAATGAAAATCTGACTGGAGCGATATTCATAAAGTGTCTCAGTAGGAGTGGTGATCTAGGATCAGTTTGTCCTTTTAGACCCTACTGGCTAAGACTACACGGACCTGATCCTAGACCCTACTGGCTAAGACTACACGGACCTGATCCTAGACCCTACATGGACCTGATCCTAGACCCTACATGGACCTAATCCTAGACCCTAATGACTAAGACTACACGGACCTGATCCTAGACCCTACTGGCTAAGACTACACGGACCTGATCCTAGACCCTACTGGCTAAGACTACATGGACCTGATCCTAGACCCTACTGGCTACACAGACCTGATCCTAGACACTACACGGACCTGATCCTAGACCCTACTGGCTACACGGACCTGATCCTAGACGGACCTGATCCTAGACCCTAACGACTACCTGATCCTAGACCCTAACGACTACACGGACCTGATCCTAGACCCTAACGACTACACAGACCTGATCCTAGACCCTAACGACTACGCGGACCTGATCCTAGACCCTAACGACTACGTGAACCTGATCCTAATGAATCAGACTACATGCTATGCAATCTGGTTTCAGAGCTGGTCATGGGTGCACCTCAGCCACGCTCAAGGTCCTAAACGATATCGTAACCGCCATCGATAAGAAACTGTGCTGCCGTACTTATTGACCTGGCCAAGGCTTTCGGCTCTGTCAATCACCACATCCTCATCGGCAGACTCGACAGCCTTGGTTTCTCAAATGATTGCCTCGCCTGGTTCACCAACTACTTCTCTGATAGAGTTCAGTGTGTCAAATCGGAGGGCCTGTTGTCCGGACCTCTGGCAGTCTCTATGGGGGTACCACAGGGTTCAATTCTTGGGCCAACTCTTTTCTCTGTATACATCAATGATGTCGCTCTTGCTGCTGGTGAGACTCTGATCCATCTCTACACAGGCGACACCATTCTGTATACATCTGGCTCTTCTTTGGACACTGTGTTAACAACCCTCCAGACGAGCTTCAATGCCATACAACTCTCCTTCCGTGGCCTTCAACTGCTCTTAAATACAAGTAAAACTAAATGCATGCTCTTCAACCGATCGCTGCCTGCACCTGCCCGCCTGTCCAGCATCACTACTCTGGACGGTTCTGACTTAGAATTTGTGGACAACTACAAATACCTAGGTGTCTGGTTAGACTGTAAACTCTCCTTCCAGACTCACATCAAACATCTCCAATCCAAAGTTAAATCTAGAATTGGCTTCCTATTTCGCAAGAAAGCATCCTTCACTCATGCTGCCAAACATACCCTCGTAAAACTGACCATCCTACCGATCCTCGACGATGTCATTTAAAAAATAGCCTCCAATACCCTACTCAATAAACTGGATGCAGTCTATCACAGTGCCATCCGTTTTGTCACCAAAGCCCCATTTACTACCCACCACTGCGACCTGTACGCTCTCGTTGGCTGGCCTTCGCTTCATACTCGTCGCCAAACCCACTGGCTCCAGGTCATCTACAAGTCCCTGCTAGATAAAGTCCCGCCTTATCTCCGCTCACTGGTCACCATAGCAGCACCCACCTGTAGCACGCGCTCCATGCAGGTATATCTCTCTGGTTACCCCCAAAGCCAATTCCTCCTTTGGCCGTCTCTCCTTCCAGTTCTCTGCTGGCTACACGGACCTGACCCTAGACCCTACTGACTACACGGACCTGACCCTAGACCCTACTGACTACACGGACCTGATCCTAGACCCTACTGACTAAGACTCCATGGACCTGACCCTAGACCCTACTGACTAAGACTACACGGACCTGACCCTAGACCCTACTGACTACACGGACCTGACCCTAGACCCTACTGACTACACGGACCTGACCCTAGACCCTACTGACTACACGGACCTGACCCTAGACCCTACTGACTACACGGACCTGACCCTAGACCCTACTGACTACACGGACCTGAACCTAGACCCTACTGACTACACGGACCTGACCCTAGACCCTACTGACTACACGGACCTGACCCTAGACCCTACTGACTACACGGACCTGACCCTAGACCCTACTGACTACACGGACCTGACCCTAGACCCTACTGACTACACGGACCTGACCCTAGACCCTACTGACTACACGGACCTGACCCTAGACCCTACTGACTACACGGACCTGACCCTAGACCCTACTGACTACACGGACCTGACCCTAGACCCTACTGACTACACGGACCTGACCCTAGACCCTACTGACTACACGGACCTGACCCTAGACCCTACTGACTACACGGACCTGACCCTAGACCCTACTGACTAAGACTACATGGACCTGATCCTAGACCCTACTGACTAAGACTACATGGAACTGATCCTAGACCCTACATGGACCTGATCCTAGACCCTACTGGCTACATGGACCTGATCCTAGACCCTACTGGCTACACTGACCTGATCCTAGACCCTACTGGCTACATGGACCTGATCCTAGACCCTACTGGCTACATGGACCTGACCCTAGACCCTACATGGACCTGATCCTAGACCCTACTGGCTACATGGACCCGATCCTAGACCCTACTGGCTAAGACTACATGGACCTGATCCTAGACCCTACATGGACCTGATCCTAGACCCTACTGGCTACATGGACCTGACCCTAGACCCTAATGACTACACAGACCTGATCCTAGACCCGACTGGCTACATGGACCTGATCCTAGAACCTACTGACTACATGGACCTGACCCTAGACCCTAATGACTACACAGACCTGATCCTAGACCCTACTGGCTACATGGACCTGATCCTAGACCCTACTGACTAAGACTACATGGACCTGATCCTAGACCCTACTGACTAAGACTACATGGACCTGATCCTAGACCCTACATGGACCTGATCCTAGACCCTACTGGCTAGATGGACCTGATCCTAGACCCTACTGACTACATGGACCTGATCCTAGACCCTAATGACTAAGACTACATGGACCTGATCCTAGACCCTACATGGACCTGATCCTAGACCCTACTGACTACACGGACCTGATCCTAGACCCTACTGACTACATGGACCTGATCCTAGACCCTAATGACTAAGACTACATGGACCTGATCCTAGACCCTACTGACTACATGGACCTGATCCTAGACCCTAATGACTACATGGACCTGATCCTAGACCCTAATGACTACATGGACCTGATCCTAGACCCTAATGACTACATGGACCTGATCCTAGACCCTAATGACTACATGGACCTGATCCTAGACCCTAATGACTACATGGACCTGATCCTAATGAATAAAACTACATGGACCTGATCCTAGATCCTAATGAACAAGACTACACGGACAGATGGGGCCTGATCCTAGTTCAGGCACTCCCACTGTGACACTAATAATACGGGCCCAGACATAGCGCTTCTCTATATCAATGCTGAAACACGGTTACAGGCGACAACCTCACCTCCAGAGCTGCCTTGACGTCCTTCAGGTAGTCTCTCCTCCTGCGGCTGGACATCTTGTTCTGAACTATGATCTCATTCCAGCTATGGGACACCTGACCAACCCTGTAGACCAGCAGAACACACGCAACAATGTCATGACAATGATGTGTTATATAATGTTCTAGCAAGCGTTTTGATTACATATTTATTTATTTATTTTTATTTGATTTATTTCACCTTTATTTAAACCAGGTAGGCAAGTTGAGAACAAGTTCTCATTTACAATTGCGACCTGGCCAAGATAAAGCAAAGCAGTTCGACAACATACAACAACACAGAGTTACACATGGAGTAAAACAACATACAATCAATGATGCAGTAGAAAAAAAAATATGACTATATACAATGTGAGCAAATGAGGTGAGATAAGGGAGGTAAAGGCAATAAAGGCCATGGTGGCAAAGTAAATAAAGTATAGCAAGAAAAACACTGGAATGGTAGAATTATAATTTGAATAAAGTTCAAAGTTCAAATATAAATAATATGGTGCAAAGGAGCAAAATAAATAAAATAAATACAGTAGGGGAAGAGGTAGTAGTTTGGGCTAAATTATAGATGGGCTGTGTACAGGTGCAGTGATCTGTGAGCTGCTCTGATAGCTGGTGCTTAAAGCTAGTGAGGGAGATAAGTGTTTCCATATGTCACACACACACACGTCAGTAAATCTGTATCACACTGCCTTCAGAAAGTATTCATAGACGCCTGGACTTATTCCACATTTTTGTTGTGTTACAGCCTGAATTCAAAATGTATTGTTTCCTCACCCATTTGCACACAATAACCCCCTCAACAAAATGACAAAGTGAAAACATGTTTTCAAATCTGTCCACATTTTATAAAAATGAAATACAGAAATCTTATTTACTTAAGTATTCAGACCCCTTTGTTTTATGACACTCCAAATTGAGCTCAGGTTGCATCCGATTTTCCGTAGATCATCCGTGAGACGTCGCTACAACTTGATTGGAGTCCACCTGTATCCAATTCAATGGTTTGGACATGATTTAGAGAGAAACACACCTGTCTATATAAGGTCCCAGGGTTGACCGGTTATATCAGAGCAGGAACTATACCATGAAGTCCAAGGAACTGTCTGTAGAGAGCCGTGATGAGCCATATATCTGGGGAAAGGGTATAAAACAATTTGAGTGTTGAAAGTTTACAAGAGTACAGTCCCGTGTAGCTCTGTTGGTAGAGCATGGTGTTCGCAACGCCAGGGTTGTGGGTTCTATTCCCACAGGGGACCAGTACAGAGATTTTTTTTTTAATGAAACGTATGCATTCACTACTGTAAGTCGCTCTGGATAAGAGCGTCTGCTAAATGACTAAAATGTAAATGTACAGTGGTCTCCGTCATTAGGAAATTGACAAATACGGAACTACCTAGACTCTGTCTAGAGCTGGCCGTCCGAACAAACTGAGCAACCGGACAAGAAGTCACCATGAACCCCTTGGCTGAGATGGAAGAGAACCTTCTAGAAGGACAACAGTCTCTACAGTACTTCACCAATCTGGGCTTTATGGGAGAGAACGGACTGATGGAAACAAGGAATAAAAATCCAAAAATCCAGATGTGCAAAGCTGACAGACATACCCAAGACGAGACTCAAAAGCTGTATCCGCCGCGAGAGTTGCTTCTACAAAGTATCGACTCAGAGGAGTGTGAATACATATGTAAATGAGATATCTGTATTTAAAATTTTCTATAAATTTGCTACAATTTCTAAAAACATGTTTTCACTGGTCATTATGGTGTATTGTGAGAGAGAGAAAAAAAATAATCAATTTAGAATTCAGGCTGTAACAACAAAATGTGGAATAAGTCAAGGGGTATGAATACTTTCTGGAGGTAGTGTATAAAACCCTCACCTATAGACATCTTCAGAGGACAGCTGATTGAGGATCTTAGCCAGGATGTGTCTGAGATTCTTCTTCTTTAGCTCAGTAAAGATGTCTACCTTCCCCAGGCCCATCTTCCTGCCGATCAGCCCAGCCAGGGGCATGTCGGTCCTGAAGGTCTCCTTCTCAGAGACCCTCAGCAGTTCCTCCAGACTGGTGTGCTCCAGCAACATCCTGGATGTCCTCTGGGACATGGCCTGGACCATCTGTAGGGCCGGCGTGAAGGACAGGTCCTCTAGCTTAGCAGTGGTTGTTTTCGGCGGCGTCACATCCAGGAAGACGTCACTGTCGTCATCCTCTTTGAAGATGCCGCGCTCCAGATGTCCCTGGGATATCAGGTTCTTCTCTCTGCGATGAGCTCTGTGGGCTGCCAGGTTCCTCACGTCCCGGTCCCCCTCAGACTGGGAACCCCCCTCTCGGAGAGTGGAGAGGCGACGCTGGCGTTCCAGTCTGGACCTGATGATCATTTATTTTTATTTTTTAAACTTCATAAATAACTTTACAAAAAGAAAAACCTGGAAGTGTAACAGTACAGCTTCCGTCCCTCTCCTCGCCCCAACCTGGGCTCGAACCAGGGACCCTCTGCACACATCGACAACAGTCACCCTCGAAGCATCGTTAGCATCGTTACCCATCGCTCCACAAAAAGCCGCGGCCCTTGCAGAGCAAGGGGAACAACTACTTCAAGGTCTCATAGCGAGTGACGTCACCGATTGAAACGCTATTAGCGCGCACCACCGCTAACTAGCTAGCCATTTCACATCGGTTACAGAAACAAGCAACAAACTGAATTACACCAAGTACAACTAAAATGATTAAATATTACAATAATTAGCTACAAAACGCCATAAATATACAACACTGAAACGTTCTAAGGCAATGTTTCTCAACTCCAGTCCTTGAGTACCCCCCCAACAGCACACATTTGTGTGTGTGTGTGTGTGTGTGTATATATATATATACATATACATACACACACACTGTTGAGGGTACAAGGATTGGCGATGACAAACACTGTTCTAGGTCGTTCAATGGAAGTCAAAAAGCTATGGAGCCTACCTCCTCTTCATCTCAGCCAGCCTGCTGGGGGTCTCCTTGCACCTGGAGCTACCTGATGACGACAGCAGCATCTCCTGGAAGGAACCATCATTGTCTAGCGTGGAGTCCTGGGATTTATCCAGAGCCAAGGAGCTGAAGCCGCTGTCCTCAGACACAGAGCGGTCATAGTGTTTATGAGTAGGGGTGGAGGAGGGGGTGTCAAAGTGGTATTTAGGAGTAGGGGTGCTCAGGATACTCAGGCTGTCTGAGAGGTCAGCCGCTACGCTGTTGTTGACTGGAGTCTGGAAATTGTCTTTCACCGAGGGTGTTATTCTGTTACAGTGTGGGGTTTCCTGCATATCAGTGGTAGAGAGGTCTGAGAGGACACTGCTCTCTCCCAGGTCTGCATCTGAGAGCGACGTAGCAAACGCCTTTCTCTCAAAGAGAGTGACGTTGGTCATGTTGCATTTACCATCTTCAAGTGTTGAGGTTTTTACAAGAGAGAAGAGGAGGCGCAGTTTCCTGCCGGAGAGAAGCACATCTTCTGGTTTTAAAGTGCTTGTAGCCAAAGCTCCAATAGTAAAGGCATCTGGTGAGTCAAAGACCACATTTGAGCAGTGTTCAGTTCTCCCATTCGCTGACGAGTCTGTCCTTTTAGTGCATGATGTTTCTGTATCGTCTGTAGTTTTACCCTCGGTGGCAGATTTAGACATAAGGAGACGCCGTCTCAGCAACGGCTCTCTCCTGGATACTTTAGGAGTTTCACACCAGCCGTTCTTCAGAATGTCTCTCTGTGGACTTCTGACGCCCTCTTTTTGTCTGTTCTTGCTGGGTGACAGAGGTTCGCATTTCTGTGAAACGTTCTCTTTAGGCGTTTCATGAAAACCGTCTGAAGAACAACACCGTGAGAGGTTAAAATCGTCTCCGAACTCAATTTTAGAGCTGTAACCACTGTCCAGGTATCCACTGTCTTGACAAGCTCCATATTGCTGGTCTTTGTGGAAATTGACATCTGGTCTGAGACACTGCTCCATACTCCCTTTCAGATGTAGAAACACAAATATTCACCAGGTGACTGGTCTGGTGTTTCAAACTGATCTGTGAGAGGACATAGAAAAACAATGCAGTTAGACAAAAACAAAGTGTTAAGCCACTTTTGTTGTAAGCTAGTTTGCTAACGTTAACCCTAAGTTAATGTAGCTAGCTAGTTAGCTAAAATTAGACAATTGGACAAACATGTAACGTGTACTCAATTTTGGAAAATACAAATATATCTATCTAGCTGACTATAGCTAAAAAAAAACGATTTAAAAAAAAGAAGTGGTCAATAGCTAACAGGTTATGAGAGTAGCGACTTTCCAAGTGGATAAAACAAAAACAACCAGAAGCTAACTATCGTCGACAGTGACAACAAATCCATCGTTGCTATGCTGTCGTGAGCCGTTGATAAACGGCGTTTAAATCCCCTCGCTCGGGGTTTAAAATGTTCCGTCTAGATATCTCCATGGCTACCATTCACCCGCTCAAAACTACACCGCGACCGCCAAAAAAAACCTGGACTGAGTCCGGGTCCACTGGCTCCCCTCTGTCCCTAGAGAGACCCATTAGCCCGCTAGCTAGCTAGTAGCAAGCTAGCTACCGTTACTTACCTAGCTATTGTTTCAGAAAGACACTTAGTGTTGTTTACTTACTTCAGAGCCAAAAGGAAAACCTCAAATGTAGCTAGAAATGTCGGACATTCATTCCAAAGAGGTGTACCGTATACCGGCCCGTCTCCTAGTCCTCGTAATGAACTGAGATGTATCGTATACCTGCCCGTCTCCTCGTCCTCGTAATGAACGGTGTGTGTTTGTTTAGGACTGAGATGTTTTCAAATCTGGTGCCAGTCTGCTGCACATCTCATTCCACTTCTCGCGATGATTAGTTTTCCAAACACACGCACTGTAGTCTGGGAGTTGTGGTCCTTCTTTCATTCAACTCCCTGACAGTGTAGGGTGCTGTGCGTTTAACGAAACTCTCCGGTTCATGTCAACGCAAGATTGTAATCACTAGTAACATCTAAACTGCAGACATGGTGGCCACTAAGAAAACTGTGAGTTTGCGATTGGAAAAAAAAAAATCGTTCATTTATAGAAATGTTTGTGCACATCCTTAAACTTAATCGGTGATGGGTAAATGTTATTTTCAAATCGTTCATTTATACCAGTGTGAGTGACCAAGCAGGGTGCGCTTCTCGTTAGCGAAGGAACTTTAGGGTTACGAGTGTCTTTACGGTGCATCTTTCCTAGTTCGGTAGATGTATCATGCGTTTTCCCAAAAACACCACGACAACGTTCGGTAGGTGCGTCGTTAAGGCATGTGTAATAAAGGCAGCGCTCATCTCGGGTAAGCTTTCTCCATTCATATACATTTGACCAAATAGTAAAATGAAACCCCATTGAATTAACATTAAATTGACTTAGATATCATTGAAATATGTAGGCCTGTGTAGCATATACCGTATGCAGCCTATTCACCTTTAATGCAGTCATCGCGGTTTTCATTTAAGCATATTTCCTTCCCTTGTTTGTAACAATTATAAAAACATTGGCAACTTCTATGATTCTATGTTTAGCGAGATCTTCTGTGTATAAAGTGACGCAGTGGGGTGGGGGGGAACGCAGGTAACGACGCATTTAGCTGTTCTACGTGTGGTCTGCGGCAGTCGATAAATAACTCGCGTTTAAGTACAACTTTAGTAGTGCTGATTTTTTTTGGAAACGGCTCGGAGATTTAACATTGCTCCTACGAAGGTTCTAACGATGAACTTAGTCGTAAGATGCTTTTGTGAAACCGGGCCCTCGCCTGGTCTGGTTCATATTGACATGATGCGTGGACTGCCTTGTGTTCTGTCATTTTTTTTAAATTGAACCTTTATTTAACTATGTCAATTAAGAACAAATTCTTATTTACAAAGACGGCATAACCCGAACGAAGTTGGGCCAATTGTGCGCCGCCCTATGGGACTCCCCAATCTCGGCAGGTTGTGATACAGCCTGGAATCGAACCAGGGTCTGTAGTGACTCCTCTAGCACCGAGACGCTGCGCCACTCGGGGTGATCCTATTTATACAGTCGTGGTCTCGTCTAATCAGTTTGTCTCCCCAGAAAAAGTCCCTGGAGTCCATCAACTCTCGGCTTCAGCTGGTGATGAAGAGCGGTAAATACGTACTGGGCTACAAACAGACTCAGAGGATGATCCGCCAGGGCAAAGCCAAGCTGGTCATCCTGGCCAACAACACACCTGCCCTCAGGTAAATACACGGAACGAAAACAATATAAACGCAACATGTGAAGTGTTGTTTCTCATGACATGAAGTGAAATAAGACCGTCCAGATAGTTTCCATACGCACAAAAAAAAAGCTTTTTCACATTGTGTTCACTTTTTTAAAAATGTTTTAAACCCTGTTGTGAGCATTTTGCTTTCGCTAAAGATATGCCACACCTGTCAGGTGAATAGATTATCAAGAAGCTGATTAAACAACATGATCATTACATAGGTGCACCTTGTGCTGGGGGGGACAATAAAAGGCCACTCTATAAAATGTGCAGTTTTGTCACAAAGCCACAGATGTTTTGATTGGAGCATGCAATTGGCATGCTGACCGCGGGAATGTCCACAGAGCTGTTGCCAGAGAAGTACGTCCAATTTGACCATGTGTAACCACGCCAACCCAGGACGTCCACATCCAGCTTCTTCACCTGCGGTGGGGGGTGTGGGTGGGGGTCGTCTGAGCCCAATCACCCAGACAGCTGATTAAACTGTGGGTTTTGCACAAATGGAAGAATTTCAACACAAACTGTCAGAAACCGTCTCAGGGGAAGTTCATCTAAGTTCCGTGCTCGTCGTCCTCACCAGAGTTCTTCACCTGAATGCAGTTTGGCGTCGTAAACACGACTTCGGTGGGCAAATGGTCACCTTCGATGGCCAATGACACGCTGAAGAAGTGCGCGCTTCACGGATGAATCCCAGTTTCAACTGTACCCGGTGCATTTGGCGTTGTGTGGTCGAGCGGGTTTGCTAATGTCAACGTTGTGAACAGACTGCCTCGTGGGGGAGGTGGGGTTCTAGTATGGGCAGGCACAAAGCTACGGACAACAAACACGATAGCAATCTGATTACACAGAGATACTGTGATGAGATCCTGAGGCTCTATTGTTTCAGCATGATGATGAATGGCCCCATGTCGCAAGAAATCTGTACACAATTCCTGGAAGCTGGAAATGTCTCAGTTCTTCGATGGTCTGCATACTCTCCAGACATGTCACCCATTTTAAGCATGTTTGGGATGCTCTGAATGGAAGTGTACGACTGTGTTCCAGTTCCCGCCAATATCTAGCTACTTTGGCACAGCCATTGAAGAGTAGTGGGACCAACATTCCACAGGCCACAATCAACAGCCTGATCAGCTCTATGTGAAGGAGATGTCGCCCTGCATGAGGTAAACACCAGATACTGACTGGTTCTTATCCACGCCCCTACCTTTTTTGTTAAGGTGTCTGTGACCAACAGATTCATAATCTCTGTATTCACAGTTGTGTGAAATCTATAGATTAGAGCCTAATGAATTTATTTCAACTGACTGATTATTTGAATTGGGTGTGCTACTACTTGGCTGGTACAGAAGCCTCTTTCCCTCAGGGAAGGTTATGCAGTCCTGCTCAGCACCGATATTGTACTACAGTGAATCCACTCTAAAAGTGATTTGAACTCAGCACCGATATTGTACTACAGTGAATCCACTCTAAAAGTGATTTGAACTCAGCACCGATATTGTACTACAGTGAATCCACTCTAAAAGTGATTTGAACTCAGCACCGATATTGTACTACAGTGAATCCACTCTAAAAGTGATATGAACTCAGCACCGATATTGTACTACAGTGAATCCACCCTAAAAGTGATTTGAACTCAGCACCGATATTGTACTACAGTGAATCCACTCTAAAAGTGATAGGAACTCAGCACCGATATTGTACTACAGTGAATCCACTCTAAAAGTGATTTGAACTCAGCACCGATGTTGTACTACAGTGAATCCACTCTAAAAGTGATTTGAACTCAGCACCGATATTGTACTACAGTGAATCCACTCTAAAAGTGATTTGCCACACCTCTCAGCCACCGACTCCCCATTGTACTACAGTGAATCCACCCTAAAAGTGATTTGAACTCTTCCCTTCTCCCTGTAGGAAATCAGAGATAGAGTACTATGCTATGCTGGCTAAGACTGGGGTCCACCACTACAGTGGGAACAACATAGAGCTTGGCACAGCCTGTGGAAAGTACTTCAGAGTCTGTACACTGGCCATCATTGACCCTGGTGAGGTTTTCTTCATGATAAACGGGACAAATGTGAAATGTTGTCACATGTCGTGTGTGTAAACTGTTATTCTTTCACGACCGGTTTATAGAATGTAACTTGTATTTATTTTGTAAATCGTCCACAGGGGATTCAGACATCATCAGGAGTATGCCTGATCAGCCACAGGGGGAGAAGTAGTCTGGCTGAGTCACTTCTTTCTCTGTAGATGTGTTTTTGTTAAATAAATCGACTTCAAGATCACCGAGTTTGTTTTGTCATATGTTTTTAGTATTTGCCATGTAATTGTAGTACAATGGAAGAAATTGTGGAAGAGACTAAGAAATGTGGGCACTTGTTAGAAAAAAAAACATCAAGCTTGCATTGTAATGAAGAGGGTCCCCCCTGGTGTTGGGTCCCCCCCCTGGCGTTGGGTCCCCCCCTGGCGTTGGGTCCCCCCCCCGGCGTTGGGTCCCCCCCCCGGCGTTGGGTCCCCCCCCCGGCGTTGGGTCCCCCCCCGGCGTTGGGTCCCCCCCCCCGGCGTTGGGCCCCCCCCCGGCGTTGGGTCCCCCCCCCCCGGCGTTGGGTCCCCCCCCCCGGCGTTGGGTCCCCCCCCCCGGCGTTGGGTCCCCCCCCCGGCGTTGGGTCCCCCCCGGCGTTGGGTCCCCCCCCGGCGTTGGGTCCCCCCCCCGGCGTTGGGTCCCCCCCCGGCGTTGGGTCCCCCCCCCTGGCGTTGGGTCCCCCCCTGGCGTTCAGTCACCCCTGGTGTTAATGGACTGTAGTAGAGCCACAAAGGCCAAAAGGCACAATACCATCTTCACATGTCACAACTAGCATCATATCTGACTCTCCACTGATAAATATTACATCACCACTGTTAGATGGGACCCATATCATTGTCCCGACAGTCGGCGACAATTCTTAAACTAAAATAATTGATTGTTAGTGGTCACTCACAACACAGCAATATAAATCTGTCATTGGGTACTGTCAAACTCCCAGAGCATAGTCCAGGGATGTATTCATTCTGCCAAATGGGTCCAAAACGTTTCAAAACTATAGTTGCTATTGGACAAATACAGGTAGGATTCGTTTGCGTCTGTTATAAGATACTTTTTTTTTTTTAGCAACAGAATCGTCAGAATGAAAACACTAGTTCAGTGTGTTCTGGTTGAGTTCAGACCCTCAACGTTGCATTCTCGTCTTCTCAGTTTGGGTTGGTGGACGGCTTCCATTCCAGGCGTTCTACGTTTCTCCAGAACATTAGGACGAGAATACAATGTAATCGCAACACTAGTTAATTCACTTGTGTTTGGCTTTACTGGCCAGAGCCTGTAAGTTAGCCGGTCCTCCCCACACTGTCCCGAACACATCCCTCTCGGTCCTCAGGGCCACCTCTAGGGGGAGCTCTCTCCCAGACACCACCACGTTCTTTATGGCTCTGATGACCGAGGCAGGACCTGTGGTGTAGCAACCCAACCACTGCTCTGCCTCCAGGAGGGCATTGGCTCCAGACCCATCCAGGGAACCCTCCAGGACGCCGTCCGCAAGCCCGATCTGAAGCCCCATCTCTGGGTCTACTTTCAAAGCGCCACCCAGCATCTTCAAGGCGTTCTGGCTGCCTACGATGCGTACCAATCTAGCCGCACCTCCCCACCCAGGGACCAGACCCATGTGTTTATGGACAAACCGGATCATACCGCCTGGCACCATCAACCTAGCAGGGAGAGACCGTGACATTGGTTTAGAGATTATTGGAAACTTGGTGGATTTTGTGTTTTGATATTTCTTGAAAAGGCCTTTTTTTTTATGTGCACTCTACTTTTCTATCATCTTGGCCATGTGCTGTTATAATCTCCACCCGGCACAGCCAGAAGAGGACTGGCCACCCCTCACAGCCTGGTTCCTCTCTAGGTTTCTTCCTAGGGTTCTGGCCTTTCTAGGGAGTTTTTCCTAGCCACCCCTCATAGCCTGGTTCCTCTCTAGGTTTCTTCCTAGGTTTTGGCCTTTCTAGGGAGTTTTTCCTAGCCACCGTGCTTCTACACCTGCATTGCTTGCTGTTTGGGGGGTTTTACGCTGGGTTTCTGTACAGCACTTTGAGATATCAGCTGATGTAAGAAGGGCTTTATAAATACATGTGATTTGATTCTCCACTATCTGGATGTAGGCCTAAAGTTGAATAAACACAATGGTGCCATCTATGGACGATGAGTCACCTTACTGTACCTAAAGTCACAGGCAGTAGTGAGCTCAGCTCCTCCTCCCAGTGCACTCCCTTCCACCAGAGCTACAGACAACAGAGGAAGCCTTCAACAGAGAACACATGGGTTAGTGTGGCACAGAGCATCTGGCATGACACACTGATCTAGAACGTCCTAGCACAGAGGGCAGGGTCCTAGCACAGAGGGCAGGGTCCTAGCACAGAGGGCAGGGTCCTACTACAGAGGGTCCTAGCACAGAGGGCAGTGTCCTACTACAGAGGGTCCTACTACAGAGGGCAGGGTCCTAGCACAGAGGGCAGGGTCCTAGCACAGAGGGCAGTGTCCTACTACAGAGGGTCCTACTACAGAGGGCAGGGTCCTACTACAGAGGGTCCTACCACAGAGGGCAGGGTCCTACTACAGAGGGTCCTACTACAGAGGGCAGGGTCCTACTACAGAGGGTCCTACCACAGAGGGCAGGGTCCTACTACAGAGGGTCCTACCACAGAGGGCAGGGTCCTACTACAGAGGGTCCTACCACAGAGGGCAGGGTCCTACCACAGAGGGCAGGGTCCTACCACAGAGGGCAGGGTCCTACTACAGAGGGTCCTAGCACAGAGGGCAGGGTCCTACCACAGAGGGCAGGGTCCTAGCACAGAGGGCAGGGTCCTACTACAGAGGGTCCTACCACAGAGGGCAGGGTCCTACTACAGAGGGTCCTAGCACAGAGGGTCCTACCACAGAGGGCAGGGTCCTACCACAGAGGGCAGGGTCCTACTACAGAGGGTCCTACCTCAGTAGCCTGGTCAGGACATTCTGCATGAACATACACATCTTCATCCCATCCTGAAAGACAAGACGCATCGTTTTAGACCAGGAGGTCCAACTCATTCCATGGAGGGCCTGGTAGTGTCTGCTGGTTTTGGGCTTTTCCTTTCAGTTAACACCTAGACAACCAGGTGAGGGGAGTTCCTTATTGAGACCTAGACAACCAGGTGAGGGGAGTTCCTTACTGAGACCTAGACAACCAGGTGAGGGGAGTTCCTTACTGAGACCTGGACAACCAGGTGAGGAGAGGTCCTTACTGAGACCTAGACAACCAGGTGAGGAGAGTTCCTTACTGAGACCTAGACAACCAGGTGAGGGGAGTTCCTTACTGAGACCTAGACAACCAGGTGAGGGGAGTTCCTTACTGAGACCTAGACAACCAGGTGAGGAGAGTTCCTTATTGAGACCTAGACAACCAGGTGAGGGGAGTTCCTTACTGAGACCTAGACAACCAGGTGAGGAGAGTTCCTTACTGAGACCTAGACAACCAGGTGAGGAGAGTTCCTTACTGAGACCTAGACAACCAGGTGAGGAGAGTTCCTTACTGAGACCTAGACAACCAGGTGATGAGAGTTCCTTACTGAGACCTAGACAACCAGGTGAGGAGAGTTCCTTACTGAGACCTAGACAACCAGGTGAGGAGAGTTCCTTACTGAGACCTAGACAACCAGGTGAGGAGAGTTCCTTACTGAGACCTAGACAACCAGGTGAGGGGAGTTGGGGACTGACCTGAGGGTTGGATATATCTCTAACAACATTGAGGACTGACCTGAGGGTTGGATATATCTCTGATAACATTGAGGACTGACCTGAGGGTTGGATATATCTCTAACAACATTGAGGACTGACCTGAGGGTTGGATATATCTCTGATAACATTGAGGACTGACCTGAGGGTTGGATATATCTCTAACAACATTGAGGACTGACCTGAGGGTTGGATATATCTCTAACAACATTGAGGACTGACCTGAGGGTTGGATATATCTCTGACAACATTGAGGTCTGACCTGAGGGTTGGATAGATCTCTGATAACATGGAGGACTGACCTGAGGGTTGGATATATCTCTAACAACATTGAGGACTGACCTGAGGGTTGGATATATCTCTGATAACATTGAGGACTGACCTGAGGGTTGGATATATCTCTAACAACATTGAGGACTGACCTGAGGGTTGGATATATCTCTGATAACATTGAGGACTGACCTGAGGGTTGGATATATCTCTGACAACATTGAGGACTGACCTGAGGGTTGGATATATCTCTAACAACATTGAGGACTGACCTGAGGGTTGGATATATCTCTGACAACATTGAGGTCTGACCTGAGGGTTGGATAGATCTCTGATAACATGGAGGACTGACCTGAGGGTTGGATATATCTCTAACAACATTGAGGACTGACCTGAGGGTTGGATATATCTCTGACAACCTTGAGGACTGACCTGAGGGTTGGATATAGCCCTGACCGCGTTGAGGTCTGACCCAGAGCAGAATGTCCCAGCAGCCCCCTGGACGATGAGACCTTTGCCCTCCGTCCACTCCTCTAGCTGGGACACCCTCTCCTCCAGCTCCACCATCATAGAACCTGGAGGAAAACAGGGTAGTGTTCAGTAGGGATAAAACGTTTTGAACCTGCGTGAAACAGGGAGGTACAACCTGAACATGTTCAATATGAGGTTGAGGATTGACGAGAGATGAAGTGTGATGAGAATTCTAGATAGTCCGCATAATCAAATAACATTCAGCTCAGACACCCAGGGGTCTCTTCACAGTCCCCAAGTCCAAAATGAATTCACGGTAATGCACAGACACCCAGGGGTCTCTTCACAGTCCCCAAGTCCAAAATGAATTCACGGTAATGCACAGACACCCAGGGGTCTCTTCACAGTCCCCAAGTCCAAAATGAATTCACGGTAATGCACAGACACCCAGGGGTCTCTTCACAGTCCCCAAGTCCAAAATGAATTCACGGTAATGCACAGACACCCAGGGGTCTCTTCACAGTCCCCAAGTCCAAAATGAATTCACGGTAATGCACAGACACCCAGGGGTCTCTTCACAGTCCCCAAGTCCAAAATGAATTCACGGTAATGCACAGACACCCAGGGGTCTCTTCACAGTCCCCAAGTCCAAAATGAATTCACGGTAATGCACAGACACCCAAGGGTCTCTTCACAGTCCCCAAGTCCAAAATGAATTCACGGTAATGCACAGACACCCAGGGGTCTCTTCACAGTCCCCAAGTCCAAAATGAATTCACGGTAATGCTCAGTATTATACAGAGCCATGATTGAATGGAGCTCCCACCTCCCAATTACTCAAACGAACAGCAAAATGACCTTTAAAAAACCGGATTAAACAACATCTCATGGAACGACGGAGACTGTGAGGGGACACAAACACACAATGCTTTGTTGTATAGTTTCTATATGTTGTATAGTTTCTAGATGTTGTATAGTTTCTATATGTTGTATTGTTTCTAAATGTATTGTTTCTAAATGTTGTATTGTTTCTAGATGTTGTATTGTTTCTAGATGTTGTATTGTTTCTATATGTTGTATTGTTTCTAAATGTATTGTTTCTAAATGTTGTATTGTTTCTAGATGTTGTATTGTTTCTATATGTTGTATTGTTTCTAGATGTTGTATTGTTCCTATATGTTGTATTGTTTCTAGATGTTGTATTGTTTCTAGATGTTGTATTGTTCCTATATGTTGTATTGTTTCTAGATGTTGTATTGTTTCTAGATGTTGTATTGTTCCTAGATGTTGTATAGTTTCTATATGTTGTATTGTTTCTATATGTTGTATTGTTTCTATATGTTGTATTGTTCCTATATGTTGTATTGTTTCTATATGTTGTATTGTTTCTATATGTTGTATTGTTTCTATATGTTGTATTGTTCCTATATGTTGTATTGTTTCTAGATGTTGTATTGTTTCTATATGTTGTATTGTTCCTATATGTTGTATTGTTTCTAGATGTTGTATTGTTTCTATATGTTGTATTGTTTCTATATGTTGTATTGTTAAATGTTTTGTTGTATTGTTTCTATATGTTGTATTGTTTCTAGATGTTGTATTGTTTCTAGATGTTGTATTGTTTCTATATGTTGTATAGTTTCTAGATGTTGTATTGTTAAATGTTTTGTTGTATTGTTTCTAGATGTTGTATTGTTTCTAGATGTTGTATTGTTCCTATATGTTGTATTGTTTCTAGATGTTGTATTGTTTCTAGACGTTGTATTGTTTCTAGATGTTGTATTGTTTCTAGATGTTGTATTGTTTCTAGACGTTGTATTGTTTCTAGACGTTGTATTGTTCCTATATGTTGTATTGTTTCTAGACGTTGTATTGTTAAATGCTTTGTTGTATTGTTTCTAGATGTTGTATTGTTTCTAAATGTTGTATTGTTCCTATATGTTGTATTGTTCCTATATGTTGTATTGTTTCTATATGTTGTATTGTTTCTAGATGTTGTATTGTTTCTAGATGTTGTATTGTTTCTAGATGTATTGTTTCTAGATGTTGTATTGTTCCTATATGTTGTATTGTTTCTAGATGTTGTATTGTTTCTAGATGTTGTATTGTTTCTATATGTTGTATTGTTCCTATATGTTGTATTGTTTCTATATGTTGTATTGTTTCTAGATGTTGTATTGTTAAATGCTTTGTTGTATTGTTTCTAGATGTTGTATTGTTTCTATATGTTGTATTGTTTCTAGACGTTGTATTGTTTCTAGATGTTGTATTGTTTCTAGATGTTGTATTATAAGTCCTTGTTCATCAGTGTATCCGTTTTTTTGTGGGCCCCCAGGAAGTGCAGCTGCTGCAAAAGCTAATGGGGATCCAAATAAACAAATTTTTATGTCATCTGTTGCTACAGTGTGCCCTACTCAACGCAACCCAGTTCATTGAGCACCAGCCCCCTTAGTCCCACTGTCATTCTCAGGAGAAACAAAGAGTTTTATATATATATATATATATATATATATATATATATATATTTCGCTCCGTTTGGTGAAGAGAAAACCAAAGATAATCGGAGTGATATTTAGTCTGAATTGCAGGTTAGCAAAGAGCAACAGTCAGATCAGTGAATATAATATAACATTAGACAGTGCTTCCATACCAGAGAAAGCGTTCATTCGAGCAGGGTTGTTGACGGTCAGTACTGCGATGCCTGACTCCTGTTTGACGAGGTCTATAGATCCCCCAGGGAAAGCTTGGAGTTTCTCTCTGATCTCCTTCTCCTGGAAGCCCTTGGCAGTGGTGGAAACAGATCCAATCCCCCTGAGGAGGTGCTGCCCCCAGGCACCAGGCCGACTGACCCTGAGGAGGTGCTGCCCCCAGGCACCAGGCCGACTGACCCTGAGGAGGTGCTGACCGGCTGCAGACAGAACCATGCTGCTGCTACCAGGGAAAGGTAGGACAGAAGGATGGAGGGATAGAAACAGATAGGAGAGAGGGACTGAGGAAGGGAAAGAGGGGAGGAGAGAGAGAGGAACAGAGGGAGGGAAACAGAGAGAGGAAGAGCAAGGGAGGGATACAGAGAGAGGAACAGAGGGAGGGAAACAGAGAGAGGAAGAGCAAGGGAGGGAAACAGAGAGAGGAACAGAGGGAGGGAAACAGAGAGAGGAACAGAGGGAGGGAAACAGAGAGAGGAACAGAGGGAGGGAAACAGAGAGAGGAACAGAGGGAGGGAAACAGAGAGAGGAACAGAGGGAGGGAAACAGAGAGAGGAACAGAGGGAGGGAAACAGAGAGAGGAACAGAGGGAGGGAAACAGAGAGAGGAACAGAGGGAGGGAAACAGAGAGAGGAACAGAGGGAGGGAAACAGAGAGAGGAACAGAGGGAGGGAAACAGAGAGAGGAACAGAGGGAGGGATACAGAGAGAGGAACAGAGGGAGGGAAACAGAGAGAGGAACAGAGGGAGGGAAACAGAGAGAGGAACAGAGGGAGGGAAACAGAGAGAGGAACAGAGGGAGGGAAACAGAGAGAGGAACAGAGGGAGGGAAACAGAGAGAGGAACAGAGGGAGGGAAACAGAGAGAGGAACAGAGGGAGGGAAACAGAGAGAGGAACAGAGGGAGGGAAACAGAGAGAGGAACAGAGGGAGGGAAACAGAGAGAGGAACAGAGGGAGGGAAACAGAGAGAGGAACAGAGGGAGGGAAACAGAGAGAGGAACAGAGGGAGGGAAACAGAGAGAGGAACAGAGGGAGGGAAACAGAGAGAGGAAGAGCAAGGGAGGGAAACAGAGAGAGGAACAGAGGGAGGGAAACAGAGAGAGGAACAGAGGGAGGGAAACAGAGAGAGGAACAGAGGGAGGGAAACAGAGAGAGGAACAGAGGGAGGGAAACAGAGAGAGGAACAGAGGGAGGGAAACAGAGAGAGGAACAGAGGGAGGGAAACAGAGGGGAATCAGCACTGTTATTGAACTGTAAAACAGTTGGCCAGAGTTGGTTGCTAGGTCGTATGTGTGCAGCTACCAGCCCATAATAATCCCCTGTCTGTGCTAACTGAGGCAGATAGACACTAGCTCAGGTCCAAGGGACATGCGTCCGGTCCCAACTAAGAGATCTACACATGCGCATCTGACCCATGCAAAGGCACCTTATTGTTGTTGTCTTCGTGCGATGGGCAAGAGCTAGCTGACTAGCCATGTCCTTCAGTTATATCCCCTTATAAACATGTGGATTTCTAAAAGCGTACACTTTAATAACATCCCCAAAGTACTGTGGAAAAACGTCCCTAACAACCTGATCATTAGGTGATATAACATAAAAAGCTACATCTTAAAATCATTCACAAACCTGTGCTGTCTGATAGCTCAATGTTGTGGTGTTACATTGAAACTCCCCCCCCGGAAACATGAACCAGTGAACAAGGAACTTGGCCACACGAGGGCAAGCTAATACTCCCATCATTCAGAAAGTTAGATTCTATGTAGTATTACCAAAGAGAATTGTGGTATATACTCATTTTTAGGTTCACTGTACTGGCTAGTAATTATATAGGTCGTTCAAAAATGATTTAAACATAATGTGCTGTCAGTTCACTACCTTTCCTCTCGACATTTATTTATTTTTATTTTTTCTTTAACCTTTATTTAAATTAGGCAAGTCAGTTAAGAACACATTTTTATTTACAATGACGGCCTACCAAAAGGCAAAAGGCCTTCTGCGGGGACCGGGGCTAAAAAAATAAATACAAAAAAATACATACATTTAAAAAAAAATACCTGCTCCTGATATCACCACCTTTCCTCTCTACCTGCTCCTGATATCACCACCTTTCCTCTCTACCTGCTCTTGATATCACCACCTTTCCTCTCTACCTGCTCCTGATATCACCACCTTTCCTCTCTACCTGCTCCTGATATTACCACCTTTCCTCTCTACCTGCTCCTGATATCACCACCGTTCCTCTCTACCTGCTCCTGATATCACCACCTTTCCTCTCTACCTGCTCCTGATATCACCACCTTTCCTCTCTACCTGCTCCTGATATTACCACCTTTCCTCTCTTCCTGCTCCTGATATCACCACCTTTCCTCTCTACCTGCTCCTGATATTAACACCTTTCCTCTCTACCTGCTCCTGATATCACCACCTTTCCTCTCTACCTGCTCCTGATATCACCACCTTTCCTCTCTACCTGCTCCTGATATCACCACCTTTCCTCTCTACCTGCTCCTGATATCACCACCTTTCCTCTCTACCTGCTCCTGATATCACCACCTTTCCTCTGTACCTGCTCCTGATATCACCACCTTTCCTCTCTACCTGCTCCTGATATCACCACCTTTCCTCTCTACCTGCTCTTGATATCACCACCTTTCCTCTCTACCTGCTCCTGATATTAACACCTTTCCTCTCTACCTGCTCCTGATATCACCACCTTTCCTCTCTACCTGCTCCTGATATCACCACCTTTCCTCTCTACCTGCTCCTGATATCACCACCTTTCCTCTCTACCTGCTCCTGATATCGCCACCTTTCCTCTCTACCTGCTCCTGATATCACCACCTTTCCTCTCTACCTGCTCCTGATATCAACACCTTTCCTCTCTACCTGCTCCTGATATCACCACCTTTCCTCTCTACCTGCTCCTGATATCACCACCTTTCCTCTCTACCTGCTCCTGATATCACCACCTTTCCTCTCTACCTGCTCCTGATATCACCACCTTTCCTCTCTACCGGCTCCTGATATCACCACCTTTCCTCTCTACCTGCTCCTGATATCACTACCTTTCCTCTCTACCTGCTCCTGATATCACCACCTTTCCTCTTTACCTGCTCCTGATATCACCACCTTTCCTCTCTACCTGCTCCTGATATCACCACCTTTCCTCTCTACCTGCTCCTGATATTGCCACCTTTCCTCTCTACCTGCTCCTGATATCACCACCTTTCCTCTCTACCTGCTCCTGATATCACCACCTTTCCTCTCTTCCTGCTCCTGATATCACCACCTTTCCTCTCTACCTGCTCCTCTTGATATCACCACCTTTCCTCTCTACCTGCTCCTGATATCACCACCTTTCCTCTCTACCTACTCCTGATATCACCACCTTTCCTCTCTACCGGCTCCTGATATTAACACCTTTCCTCTCTACCTGCTCCTGATATCACCACCTTTCCTCTCTACCGGCTCCTGATATTAACACCTTTCCTCTGTACCTGCTCCTGATATCACCACCTTTCCTCTCTACCTGCTCCTGATATCACCACCTTTCCTCTCTACCTGCTCCTGATATCACCACCTTTCCTCTCTACCTGCTCCTGATATCACCACCTTTCCTCTCTACCTGCTCCTGATATCACCACCTTTCCTCTCTACCTGCTCCTGATATCACCACCTTTCCTCTCTACCTGCTCCTGATATTAACACCTTTCCTCTCTACCTGCTCCTGATATCACCACCTTTCCTCTCTACCTGCTCCTGATATCACCACCTTTCCTCTCTACCTGCTCCTGATATTAACACCTTTCCTCTCTACCTGCTCCTGATATCACCACCTTTCCTCTCTACCGGCTCCTGATATTAACACCTTTCCTCTGTACCTGCTCCTGATATCACCACCTTTCCTCTCTACCTGCTCCTGATATCACCACCTTTCCTCTCTACCTGCTCCTGATATCACCACCTTTCCTCTCTACCTGCTCCTGATATCACCACCTTTCCTCTCTACCTGCTCCTGATATTAACACCTTTCCTCTCTACCTGCTCCTGATATCGCCACCTTTCCTCTCTACCTGCTCCTGATATTAACACCTTTCCTCTCTACCTGCTCCTGATATCACCACCTTTCCTCTCTACCTGCTCCTGATATTAACACCTTTCCTCTCTACCTGCTCCTGATATCACCACCTTTCCTCTCTACCTGCTCCTGATATCAACACCTTTCCTCTCTACCTGCTCCTGATATCACCACCTTTCCTCTCTACCTGCTCCTGATATCACCACCTTTCCTCTCTACCTGCTCCTGATATCACCACCTTTCCTCTCTACCTGCTCCTGATATCACCACCTTTCCTCTCTACCTGCTCCTGATATCACCACCTTTCCTCTCTACCTGCTCCTGATATCACCACCTTTCCTCTCTACCTGCTCCTGATATCACCACCGTTCCTCTCTACCTGCTCTTGATATCACCACCTTTCCTCTCTACCTGCTCTTGATATTCATGTAAGGGTTGTCTCCTTAGTTTACCAGATTGGATGTTTGATATAAAACACACACTAACCATAATTCTGCTATAGTGTCTCCACACAGTAAGTGTGTAAGATCACATGGCAGTAAGAACAGAGCTGCTTTCTGCCTGCCTCCATTCAATCCCCCCTTTTTTTATAAACAAAGCATTGTGTCTGAGGAACACATTCAGCTTGCAGGTCCTTATTCAGTCAGGAGAGGAGTCTTTGTAATAACACATAGTTGGTTACACCCCCAGCAGAGAGGTTGGATTCAGAACTCAGCTTACAGTAAATCAACTTCTCTCAATTGATTTGGGATTGGTCACCCAAGCTAACTGATCCGAGAGAAGGCCAGGCATATTCTACAATCACACATACTGATAGTGCTTCTGAAGTACAGCTATCTGTGAATACCAGACCCGTGAATACCAGACCCGTGAATACCAGACCCGTGAATACCAGTCCCGTGAATACCAGACCCGTGAATACCAGTCCCGTGAATACCAGACCCGTGAATACCAGACCCGTGAATACCAGTCCCGTGAATACCAGTCCCGTGAATACCAGACCCGTGAATACCAGTCCCGTGAATACCAGACCCGTGAATACCAGACCCGTGAATACCAGTCCCGTGAATACCAGTCCCGTGAATACCAGTCCCGTGAATACCAGACCTGTGAATACCAGTCCCGTGAATACCAGTCCTGTGAATACCAGTCCAATAAATACCAGTCCCGTGAATACCAGACCTGTGAATACCAGTCCCGTGAATACCAGACCCGTGAATACCAGACCCGTGAATACCAGACCTGTGAATACCAGACCCGTGAATACCAGACCCGTGAATACCAGACCCGTGAATACCAGTCCCGTGAATACCAGTCCCGTGAATACCAGTCCCGTGAATACCAGACCCGTGAATACCAGACCCGTGAATACCAGACCTGTGAATACCAGTCCCGTGAATACCAGTCCAATAAATACCAGTCCCGTGAATACTAATCCTGTGAATACCAGACCTGTGAATACCAGACCCGTGAATACCAGTCCCGTGAATACCAGACCCGTGAATACCAGTCCCGTGAATACCAGACCCGTGAATACCAGACCTGTGAATACCAGACCCGTGAATACCAGACCCGTGAATACCAGTCCCGTGAATACCAGTCCCGTGAATACCAGACCCGTGAATACCAGTCCCGTGAATACCAGACCCGTGAATACCAGACCCGTGAATACCAGACCCGTGAATACCAGACCTGTGAATACCAGTCCCGTGAATACCAGTCCAATAAATACCAGTCCCGTGAATACTAATCCTGTGAATACCAGACCTGTGAATAGCAGTCCTGTAAATACGGTTTCAACTGTACCGGGCAGATGGCAGACAGCGTTTATCAGTATATTTCAGCGTCTGCCATCTGCCCGGTACAGTTGAAACTGGGATTCATCTGTGAAGATGAACATTTCTCCAGCGTGCCAGTGGCCATGGAAGGTGAACATTTGCCCACTGAAGTCGGTTAGGATGCAGAACTGCAGTCAGGTCAAGACCCTGGTGAGGACGACGAGCCTGCAGATGAGCTTCCCTGAGACGTGTATTGCGTTGTGTGGGCTAGCAATTAGCTGATGTCAACGTGTGCCCCATGGTGGCGGTGGGGTTATGCTGTGGGCAGGCATAAGCTACGGACAATGAACACAATTGCATTTTATCGATGGCAATTTGAATGCACAGAGATACCGTGACGAGATCCCGAGGCCCATTGTCGTGCCATTCATCTGCCCCCATCACCTCATGTTTCAGCATAATAATGCACAACCCCATGTCACAAGGATCTGTACACAATTCCTTGAAGCTGAAAATGTCCCAGTTCTTCCATGGCCTGCATACTCACCAGACATGTCATCCATTGAGCATGTTTGGAATGCTCTGGATCTACGTGTACGACAGCATGTTCCAGTTTACGCCAATATCCAGCAACTTCGCACAGCCATTGAAGAGGAGTGAGACAAGATTCCACAATCAACATCCTGATCAACTCTATGAGAAGGAGATGTGTCGCGCTGCATCAGGCAAATGGTGATCACACCAGATACTGACTGGTTTTCTGATCTACACCCCTACCTTTAAAAAATATATAAATATCTGTGATCAACAGATGCATATCTGTATCCCCAGTCATGTGAAATCCATAAATTAGAGCCTCATTTATTTATTTCAATTGACTGATTTCCTTATATGATATATATATATATATTATATTATATGAACTGTGACTCAGTAAAATCTTTGAAATTGTTGCATGTTGTGTTTATATTTTTGTTCGGTGTATTTTAAAGTAACGGACATTGTGACAGCCAGCTTGGATACCGTACCTACAGTACAGTGCATTCAGAAAGTATTCAAACCCCTTCCTTGACTTTTTCCCACATTTTGTTACGTTACAGCCTTATCCTAAAACGGATTCAATTGTTTTTTTTCCCCCCCTCATCAATTTACACACAATAACCCATAATGACAAAGCAAAAACAGGTTTTTAGATATTTTTGCAACTGTATTAAACATTTAAAACAGAAATATTACATAAGTATTCAGACCCTTTACTCAGTACTTTGTTGAAGCACCTTTGGCAGCGATTACAGCCTCAAGTCTTCTTGGGTGTGACGCTACAAGCTTGTATTACACACCTGTATTTGGGGAGTTTCTCCCATTGTTCTCTGCAGATCCTCTCAAGCTCTGTCAGGTTGGATGGGGAACGTCGTTGCACAGCTATTTTCAGGTCTCTCCAGAGATTTTCGATCAGGTTCAAGTCCGGGCTCCGGCTGGGCCACGCAAGATCATTCAGAGACTTGTCCCAAAGCCACTCCTGCGTTGTCTTGGCTGTGTGCTTAGGGTCGTTGTCCTGTTGGAAGGTGAACCTTCACCCAGTCTGAGGTCCTGAGTGCTCTGGAGCAGATTTTCATCATCAAGGATCTGTACTTTGCTCTGTTTAGCTTTCCCTCAATCCTGACTAGTCTCCCAGTCCCTACTGCTGAAAAACATCCCCACAGCATGATGCTGCCACCACCATGCTTCACCGTAGGGATGGTGCCAGGTTTCCTCCAGCATTAAGGCCAAAGAGTTCAATCTTGGTTTCATCAGACCAGAGAATCCTGTTTCTCATGGTCTCAGAGTCCTTTAGGTGCCTTTTGGCAAACTCCAAGCGGGCTGTCATGTGCCTTTTACTGAGGAGTGGCTTCCGTCTGGCCACTCTTCCATAAAGGCCTGATTTGTGGACTGCTGCAGAGATAGTTGTCCTTCTGGAAGGTTCTCCCATCTCCACAGATGAACTCTAGAACTCTGTCAGAATGACCATCGGGTTCTTGGTCACCTCCCTGACCAACTCCCTTCTCCCCCGATTGCTTAGTTTGGCCGGGCGGCCAGCTCTAGGAAGAGTCTTGGTGGTTCCAAACTTCTTCCATTTAATAATGATGGAGGCCACTGTGTTCTTGGGGACCTTCAATGCTGCAGACATTTTTTGGTACCATTCCCCAGATCGGTGACGACACAATCCTGTCTCGGAGCTCTACGGACAATTCCTTCGACCTCATGGCTTGGTTTTTGCTTTGGCATGTACTGTCAACGGTGGAACCTTACATAGACAGGTGTATGCCTTTCCAAATCATATCCAATCAATTGAATTTACCACAGATGGACTCCAATCAAGTTGTAGAAACATCTCAAGGATGATCAATGGAAACAGGATGCACCTGAGCTCAAATTCAAGTTTCATAGCAAAGGGTCTGAATACTTATGTAAATAAGGTATTACAGTTTTTATTTTTAATACATGTTCAAACATTTAAAAAAAAAAACAGTTTTTGTCATTATAGGGTATTGTTTGTAGATTAATCCATTTTAGAATAAGGCTGTAACATAACAAAATGTGTAAAAAGTGAAGTGGTTTAAATACTTTCCAGAAGGCCCTGTATTTCAGAGGTACAATTGCTACTAGGGTGGAGCTCCCATTTTAAAACGCTACAGTTTACAATGTTCTATTTAAAAGCAGGCAGGAATTCTAAACGGTTCCTGGACTCTATCCCAGTCATTCCAGACTCTGAGACTCTGCCCTACCCAAGTCATTCCAGACTCTGGGACTCTGACCTATCCCAGTCTCTCCAGACTCTGAGACTCTGCCCTGCCCCAGTCATTCCAGACTCTGGGACTCTGCTCTACCCCAGTCCTTCCAGACTCTGAGACTCTGCTCTACCCCAGTCCTTCCAGACTCTGGGACTCTGCCCTAACCCAGTCCTTCCAGACTCTGAGACTCTGCTCTACCCCAGTCATTCCAGACTCTGAGTGTCACGCTCTGACCTAGGAGAGCTGTGTTTTTCTGTTTAGTTAGGTCAGGGTGTGATAGATGGGTGGGCATTCTATGTTTTTGTTTTCTATGTTTTGGCCAGGTATGGTTTCCAATCAGAGGCAGCTGTCTATCATTGTCTCTGATTGGAAGCCATACTTAGGCAGCCTTTTTCCCTTAGTTTTTCGTGGGTAGTTGTTTTCCGTTTTGTTAGTTTACCTGACGGAACTGTTGGCTGTCGTTTTATATTTTTTGTTTAAGTAGTTTCATTAAAATAAATTATGAGCACTCTACACGCTGCGCCTTGGTCTCCTCAATACGACCCTTGTGACTCTGAGACTCTGCTCTATCCCAGTCATTCCAGACTCTGGGACTCTGCCCTACCCCAGTCATTCCAGACTCTGGGACTCTGCCCTACCCCAGTCCTTCCAGACTCTGGGACTCTGCTCTACCTCCTGCTGTACAGTACAGGAAGTCACCAGGGCCAACAACCACCTGGACACTGAGTGACAGGACAGCCCTTGTGGTCTCCTCAGACAGGCAGTGGCAATTTAGTTCAGCCAATTGGCATGGAGTGAGTGATGACACTGTCATCTGCTTGTCTGATAGGTCAGTTCTATACACAACACATCTCCATATATGGACGTGAATAATGAACCAAGCCTTTTGATCAATGAGGGACGGGTTGAATAGGTTTATGCCTTGATCATCTATCCCCCTGAAGAGGATGTTACCATGCAGTTTCCGTTAGATAATGGAGCCCGTCTGAAATTACAGTCAGGCTAATGGAGAGAGGAGCCCGTGGCTCTGAGAGACTGAGACAGAGAGAGACAGAGACAGAGACAGAGAGAGAGACACAGAGACAGAGAGAGACAGAGACAGAGAGAGACAGAGACAGAGAGAGACAGAGACAGAGAGAGAGAGAGAGAGACAGAGAGAGAGAGACAGAGAGAGAGACAGAGAGAGAGAGACAGAGAGAGAGAGACAGAGAGAGAGACAGAGAGAGAGAGAGAGAGAGAGACAGAGAGAGAGAGACAGAGAGAGAGAGACAGAGAGAGAGACAGAGAGAGAGAGACAGAGAGAGAGAGACAGAGAGAGAGAGACAGAGAGACAGAGAGAGAGACAGAGAGAGAGAGAGAGAGAGAGAGAGAGAGAGAGACAGAGAGAGAGAGACAGAGAGAGAGAGACAGAGAGAGAGAGAGAGAGAGAGAGAGAGACAGAGAGAGAGAGACAGAGAGAGAGAGACAGAGAGACAGAGAGAGAGACAGAGAGAGAGACAGAGAGAGACAGAGAGAGAGACAGAGAGAGAGAGAGAGAGAGAGAGAGACAGAGAGAGAGACAGAGAGAGAGACAGAGAGAGGGGGAAGGAAGAGGACAGGCCACTAAGTGATCACCAGGTTGATACTCAGCTGTCTGCAGCAACACAGGAAGTCTGGGAATGTGCTGGAGTCAGCATGGCGCTAAAACCTTCCTGCGATAAAGAACCAGGACACACACACTCTTGCAGTTGAGTTGAATGTCTAAGTGTCTGTTCAGTAGAATGTCTATTTCAGGGCAGGATGGATGGCAGGTTGGCAGATGCCACAGCCCTCAGTGGAACCCAAACCGCTGGGGTCCCAGGACTCCTGGAGAGACGGGTCGGAGGGCAGTGGGACACACACACACACACACACACACACACACACACACACACACACACACACACACACACACACACACACACACACACACACACACACACACGCTCGGTACTTGTGGAGAGGACCTGTAGACCAGAGAACAGCTGTTTGAGAGGAAGGGAGTGCACTAAACACCATAAAGATGCTATCACAGCTGCTACAGTACAAGGTGTGTGTCCCCGCTCTGTGTGTGTCCCCGCTCTGTGTGTGTGTGTGTGTCCCCGCTCTGTGTGTGTGTGTGTGTGTGTGTCCCCGCTCTGTGTGTGTCCCCGCTCTGTGTGTGTGTGTGTGTGTCCCCGCTCTGTGTGTGTGTGTGTCCCCGCTCTCTGTGTGTGTGTGTGTGTGTGTGTGTGTGTGTGTGTGTGTGTGTGTGTGTGTGTGTGTGTGTGTGTGTGTGTGTGTGTGTGTGTGTGTGTGTGTGTGTGTGTGTGTGTGTGTGTGTGTGTGTCCGCTCTGTGAGTTTAGGAGACTGACTGCTGTCTGACAGGTAGTGTATGTAGCTAGGTGTACCTGCCCTACCATCTCTCTACAATGTCTATCTATCTGTGACTGGCACTATGCGGAATGAAGATAGACAGTCCCTGTCTGTCTGCCTGGTGGAGCTCTCCCCTGGGTCCCTGTCTGTCTGTCTGCCTGGTGGAGCTCTCCCCTGGGTCCCTGTCTGTCTGCCTGGTGGAGCTCTCCCCTGGGTCCCTGTCTGTCTGTCTGCCTGGTGGAGCTCTCCCCTGGGTCCCTGTCTGTCTGCCTGGTGGAGCTCTCCCCTGGGTCCCTGTCTGTCTGTCTGCCTGGTGGAGCTCTCCCCTGGGTCCCTGTCTGTCTGCCTGGTGGAGCTCTCACCTGGGTCCCTGTCTGTCTGCCTGGTGGAGCTCTCCCCTGGGTCCCTGTCTGTCTGTCTGGTGGAGCTCTCCCCTGGGTCCCTGTCTGTCTGCCTGGTGGAGCTCTCTCCTGGGTCCCTGTCTGTCTGCCTGGTGGAGCTCTCTCCTGGGTCCCTGTCTGTCTGCCTGGTGGAGCTCTCCCCTGGGTCCCTGTCTGTCTGTCTGCCTGGTGGAGCTCTCCCCTGGGTCCCTGTCTGTCTGTCTGCCTGGTGGAGCTCTCCCCTGGGTCCCTGTCTGTCTGTCTGCCTGGTGGAGCTCTCCCCTGGGTCCCTGTCTGTCTGCCTGGTGGAGCTCTCCCCTGGGTCCCTGTCTGTCTGTCTGCCTGGTGGAGCTCTCCCCTGGGTCCCTGTCTGTCTGCCTGGTGGAGCTCTCCCCTGGGTCCCTGTCTGTCTGCCTGGTGGAGCTCTCCCCTGGGTCCCTGTCTGTCTGCCTGGTGGAGCTCTCACCTGGGCCCCTGTCTGTCTGTCTGCCTGGTGGAGCTCTCCCCTGGGTCCCTGTCTGTCTGCCTGGTGGAGCTCTCCCCTGGGTCGCTGTCTGTCTGCCTGGTGGAGCTCTCCCCTGGGTCCCTGTCTGTCTGCCTGGTGGAGCTCTCACCTGGGCCCCTGTCTGTCTGTCTGCCTGGTGGAGCTCTCCCCTGGGTCCCTGTCTGTCTGCCTGGTGGAGCTCTCCCCTGGGTCCCTGTCTGTCTGCCTGGTGGAGCTCTCCCCTGGGTCCCTGTCTGTCTGCCTGGTGGAGCTCTCCCCTGGGTCCCTGTCTGTCTGTCTGCCTGGTGGAGCTCTCACCTGGGTCCCTGTCTGTCTGTCTGCCTGGTGGAGCTCTCCCCTGGGTCCCTGTCTGTCTGCCTGGTGGAGCTCTCCCCTGGGTCCCTGTCTGTCTGCCTGGTGGAGCTCTCCCCTGGGTCCCTGTCTGTCTGTCTGCCTGGTGGAGCTCTCCCCTGGGTCCCTGTCTGTCTGCCTGGTGGAGCTCTCCCCTGGGTCCCTGTCTGTCTGTCTGCCTGGTGGAGCTCTCACCTGGGTCCCTGTCTGTCTGTCTGCCTGGTGGAGCTCTCCCCTGGGTCCCTGTCTGTCTGCCTGGTGGAGCTCTCCCCTGGGTCCCTGTCTGTCTGCCTGGTGGAGCTCTCTCCTGGGTCCCTGTCTGTCTGTCTGCCTGGTGGAGCTCTCCCCTGGGTCCCTGTCTGTCTGTCTGTCTGGTGGAGCTCTCCCCTGGGTCCCTGTCTGTCTGCCTGGTGGAGCTCTCCCCTGGGTCCCTGTCTGTCTGCCTGGTGGAGCTCTCCCCTGGGTCCCTGTCTGTCTGTCTGCCTGGTGGAGCTCTCCCCTGGGTCCCTGTCTGTCTGCCTGGTGGAGCTCTCCCCTGGGTCCCTGTCTGTCTGCCTGGTGGAGCTCTCCCCTGGGTCCCTGTCTGTCTGTCTGCCTGGTGGAGCTCTCCCCTGGGTCCCTGTCTGTCTGTCTGCCTGGTGGAGCTCTCCCCTGGGTCCCTGTCTGTCTGCCTGGTGGAGCTCTCCCCTGGGTCCCTGTCTGTCTGTCTGCCTGGTGGAGCTCTCCCCTGGGTCCCTGTCTGTCTGCCTGGTGGAGCTCTCCCCTGGGTCCCTGTCTGTCTGTCTGCCTGGTGGAGCTCTCCCCTGGGTCCCTGTCTGTCTGTCTGCCTGGTGGAGCTCTCCCCTGGGTCCCTGTCTGTCTGCCTGGTGGAGCTCTCCCCTGGGTCCCTGTCTGTCTGTCTGCCTGGTGGAGCTCTCCCCTGGGTCCCTGTCTGTCTGCCTGGTGGAGCTCTCCCCTGGGTCCCTGTCTGTCTGCCTGGTGGAGCTCTCCCCTGGGTCCCTGTCTGTCTGCCTGGTGGAGCTCTCACCTGGGCCCCTGTCTGTCTGTCTGCCTGGTGGAGCTCTCCCCTGGGTCCCTGTCTGTCTGCCTGGTGGAGCTCTCCCCTGGGTCGCTGTCTGTCTGCCTGGTGGAGCTCTCCCCTGGGTCCCTGTCTGTCTGCCTGGTGGAGCTCTCACCTGGGCCCCTGTCTGTCTGTCTGCCTGGTGGAGCTCTCCCCTGGGTCCCTGTCGTCTGCCTGGTGGAGCTCTCCCCTGGGTCCCTGTCTGTCTGCCTGGTGGAGCTCTCCCCTGGGTCCCTGTCTGTCTGCCTGTGGAGCTCTCCCTGGTCCTGTCTGTCTGTCTGCCTGGTGGAGCTCTCACCTGGGTCCCTGTCTGTCTGTCTGCCTGGTGGAGCTCTCCCCTGGGTCCCTGTCTGTCTGCCTGGTGGAGCTCTCCCCTGGGTCCCTGTCTGTCTGCCTGGTGGAGCTCTCCCCTGGGTCCCTGTCTGTCTGTCTGCCTGGTGGAGCTCTCCCCTGGGTCCCTGTCTGTCTGCCTGGTGGAGCTCTCCCCTGGGTCCTGTCTGTCTGTCTGCCTGGTGGAGCTCTCACCTGGGTCCCTGTCTGTCTGTCTGCTGTGGAGCTCTCCCCTGGGTCCCTGTCTGTCTGCCTGGTGGAGCTCTCCCCTGGGTCCCTGTCTGTCTGCCTGGTGGAGCTCTCCCCTGGGTCCCTGTCTGTCTGCCTGGTGGAGCTCTCTCCTGGGTCCCTGTCTGTCTGTCACGATGCAGAATGAAGTCCAGGATTGTTTACTGTTTTTACAGACTGACTGGGTGCTTAGGCCAACACGTGACCACCCTCCTTCCCACGTCCCACCCAGACCCAGAAACAAGAACACATCCCAGGGAAGGAGAGGTCAGGGCTGGGCTCCTACCACCAGACCCAGAGAACAAGAACACATCCCAGGGAAGGAGAGGTCAGGGCTGGGCTCCTACCACCAGACCCAGACCCAGAAACCCATCCCAGGGAAGGAGAGGTCAGGGCTGGGCTCCTACCACCAGGTCCAGTGGAGGGGAACCCATCCCAGGGAAGGAGAGGTCAGGGCTGGGCTCCTACCACCAGACCCAGACCCAGGAACCCATCCCAGGGAAGGAGAGGTCAGGGCTGGGCTCCTATCACCAGGTCCAGTGGAGGGGAACCCATCCCAGGGAAGGAGAGGTCAGGGCTGGGCTCCTATCACCAGGTCCAGTGGAGGGGTAGTATCCCAGGGAAGGAGAGGTCAGGGCTGGGCTCCTATCACCAGGTCCAGTGGAGGGGAACCCATCCCAGGGAAGGAGAGGTCAGGGCTGGGCTCCTACCACCAGGTCCAGTGGAGGGGTAGTATTTCAGGCACCAAGACACTGTGTCTACCGCCTGTTATTTCTATCAGCTGCCCGGTTTAGACAGCCTGGGATCAGGTGTCTGTCCACCACCTGGGTTCAAATACTAAATCATTTCATTCAGCTCGTCTGGCTTAACGGACCGATAGGGAAAAGGTCCCAAAACGATAAACCCCACACAGCTGGCACTCTAGGAAGGCTAGAGAAAACGCTCAAAAGTATTGGAAAGATTTGAAGTAGTATTTGAACTACCAGGGACCTGGGTCTGGTGTCCCCCCCCCCCCCCCCCCCCCCCCCCCCCCCCCCAGGTAGCCGGGTCTGGTGTCCCCCCCCCCCCCCCCAGGTAGCCGGATCTGGTGTCCCCCCCCCCCCCAGGTAGCCGGATCTGGTGTCCCCCCCCCCCCCCACCCCAGGTAGCCGGGTCTGGTGTCCCCCCCCCCCCCTCCCCAGGTAGCCGGGTCTGGTGTGTGTCCCCCCCCCAGGTAGCCGGGTCTGGTGTCCCGTCCCCCCCCCCAGGTAGCCGGGTCTGGTGTCCGTCCGTCCCCCAGGGAGCCGGGTCTGGTGTCTCCCCCCCCCCCCCAGGTAGCCGGGTCTGGTGCCCCCCCCCCCAGGGAGCCGGGTCTGGTGTCCCCCCCCCCCCAGGGAGCCGGGTCTGGTGTCGTCTCCCCCCCCAGGGAGCCGGGTCTGGTGTGTCCCCCCCCAGGGAACCGGGTCTGGTGTCCCCCCCCCCCCCCCAGGTAGCCTGGTCTGGCCCGACAGCTTGCTGCCGTCGATACTAAACTTCCTGGGACATGTATTATGTGACAGGCTGATTGACTGGTTGGAGGAGGAGGAGGGGGAGGAGGGAATAGGGAATCTAGGTCTGTGTCCCAAAAGGCTCCCTATTTCCTATATAGTGCACTACTTTTGACCAGGGGCCCTGGAGTCCAAAGTCTTGTTCCAAAGTAGTGCACTTCATAGGGAATAAGGTGCTATTTGGGACGTAGATCAGCCCAGTCAACTCCTGAGTTCCTGGAGTAGACTGATTCAATCAACCACCTGTGGGATTAGTGGTCATCGCCACGGTAATCGCTCAAACAGGAAGGAAGCAGATGATTGGGTGGGGTGTCAAAGTGGATCAAATCAAATCAAAATGTTATTGGTCACGTATTTATCAGATGTTATGATGGGTGTAGAGTAATGTTTATGCTCCCAGCTCCAACAGCTCACTAGCCTAATACCTGACAATACAAAACACGCAAATACCCCCCCTAAAAAAACAAAAATTAAACGGGATTTTGAATATGAGAAGAATACACATTATTATTATACTATAAATTGTAATCCAGACATATTAAGAAGTAGACAGTAAATATAGAGCTACATTTATTACACCAAATTAAGAACAGCAAAAAAAAGGCATCACGTTCATGATATAGTGATGTGTCATGAGGTCACCACCACATTGATTCAACAGGCCGTAGTGTTACTCAATAGGGCCGGGTAGGTAACCATCGGTTACAGTGACCTCCAGTAGAAAGGGGGTTGTTGTCCATTTCATCATGTTAAAACAAACAAACAAAAAAATACTTTAAAAAGGGGCATTCTGTTATTAGTAAAGTGTTTTTGTTTGAACTGCAGATTGCCCCTTTAAGCATGGCCCCCAACAAAACAGGAAGCGCTAACACAAGGAGCTAGTCAGCTATCTTGCCTGACAACAGCCAGCGGATGTCCAATCAAATAAAAGCATCGAAACTCGTCAGTCCTTTGTTGAAGAGAGGCTGTAGACAACACCTTTTGGTAAATATGTAGAAACAGGACCGTTTATGTAAATCCATCTTGATATTATAAAGGTAAAGAATAACAAAACATTATTCTGTAATACTGGAATTATTATGCAACATGTAAAGTTAAAAGAGTATGTACAGTGAACGGTGTTGAATATATTTGCCTCCTAAATGGCACTCTATTCCCTATTTAGTGCACTACTTTTGACCAAAGCTCTATGGCACTATGGTCAAAAAAGTAGCGCACTATATAGGGAATAGGGTGCTATTTGGGAATGCAAGCCTAAGCCACAGAGGTACAGTCAGCATTGGGGATCATGGAGTTCCTATAGTAGAATACATGAAACATCTCCTCTGGTTGATGAGATACATTCTATAGATGATCTGTGAACTGATTCTCAACGCTGCAGTCCACAGCTGAAGCTCTTGACAGTCTGGTTGGTAGTAGAAATAACAGTCTTGGTATTATGGTATGTACAGAGGTGATGGAAGGAAGAGGCAGGTTTTGAGTCGGGTTCTATCTCAGTTCATCACGTTCTCCACAACCATACTGGAGGAGAAGGTCGAAGGGTCGTCCCCCCCCCGACTCGGGCCTTCGATGTGAAGGAATCACGGAAGGATTGTATTGAGGAAGAAACGTCAGAGTACGTAAAGTAACGAAGGCATCTTATTGGTTCAGACACAGGGTCAGCTGGGCGGGTCAGATGATGACCGTCTCCGTGTGATAGGCTGAGTAGGAGAATGAGGTGTGTTTGTGGGAGGAGCCGGAGAGGGCTGGTTTATAGGGGTGGAGGAGGAGGAAGAAGAGGTGGAGGAGGAAGAGGAACTAGCCCAGCGTGACGGTGGCCTGCGGTTGGCTGGACAGGCCGGACGAGAGAAATTCTTCTGGACTGATGAGGAGCTGGAAGACACTTTACACTCCTGAGGGAAGAGAGACAGAGAGACAGAGAGAGAGGGTGAGGGGAGACGGAGAGGGGGAGAGACGGAGAGGGGGAGAGACGGAGAGAGACGGAGAGACGGAGAGGGGGAGAGACGGAGAGGGGGAGAGGGGGAGAGACCGAGAGGGGGAGAGGGGAGAGACCGAGAGGGGGAGAGACGGAGAGGGGGAGAGGGGAGAGACCGAGAGGGGGAGAGGGAGAGCGATAGAGAAAGAGCGAGAGGGAGAGAGAGAGGGAGAGAGAAAGCGAGAGAGAAAGCGAGAGACGGGGGAGAGAGAATGAGAGAGGAGGAAAGCATTGTCTGTCCCAAATGCAACCCTGGAGTGTCCTACCTTCAACCAGGACCCATAGGGACTAGGGGACTATTACCTTGGAGTGTACTACCTTCAACCAGGACCCATAGGGACTAGGGGACTATTACCCTGGAGTGTCCTACCTTCAACCAGGACCCATAGAGACTAGGGGACTATTACCTTGGAGTGTACTACCTTCAACCAGGACCCATAGGGACTAGGGGGACCATTACCTTGGAGTGTCCTACCTTCAACCAGGACCCATAGGGACTAGGGGGACCATTACCTTGGAGTGTCCTACCTTCAACCCAGAGACCCCATAGGGACTAGGGGACCATTACCTTGGAGTGCTACTACCTTCAACCAGGACCCATAGGGACTAGGGGACCATTACCCTTGGAGTGTACTACCTTCAACCAGGACCCATAGGGACTAGGGGACCATTACCTTGGAGTGTACTACCTTCAACCAGGACCCATAGAGGACTAGGGGACCATTACCTTGGAGTGTACTACCTTCAACCAGGACCCATAGGGACTAGGGGACCATTACCTTGGGAGTGTACTACCTTCAACCAGGACCCATAGGGACTAGGGGACCATTACCTTGGAGTGTACTACCTTCAACCAGGACCCATAGGGACTAGGGGACCATTACCTTGGAGTGTACTACCTTCAACCAGGACCCCATAGGGACTAGGGGACCATTACCTTGGAGTGTACTACCTTCAACCAGGACCCATAGGGACTAGGGGACCATTACCTTGGAGTGTACTACCTTCAACCAGGACCCATAGGGACTAGGGGACCATTACCTTGGAGTGTACTACCTTCAACCAGGACCCATAGGGACTAGGGGACCATTACCCTGGAGTGTACTACCTTCAACCAGGACCCATAGGGACTAGGGGACCATTACCTTGGAGTGTACTACCTTCAACCAGGACCCATAGGGACTAGGGGACCATTACCTTGGAGTGTACTACCTTCAACCAGGACCCATAGGGACTAGGGGACCATTACCTTGGAGTGTACTACCTTCAACCAGGACCCATAGGGACTAGGGGACCATTACCTTGGAGTGTACTACCTTCAACCAGGACCCATAGGGACTAGGGGACCATTACCTTGGAGTGTACTACCTTCAACCAGGACCCATAGGGACTAGGGGACTATTACCTTGGAGTGTACTACCTTCAACCAGGACCCATAGGGACTAGGGGACTATTACCTTGGAGTGTACTACCTTCAACCAGGACCCATAGAGACTAGGGGACAATTACCTTGGAGTGTACTACCTTCAACCAGGACCCATAGGGACTAGGGGACTATTACCTTGGAGTGTACTACCTTCAACCAGGACCCATAGGGACTAGGGGACCATTACCTTGGAGTGTACTACCTTCAACCAGGACCCATAGGGACTAGGGGACCATTACCTTGGAGTGTACTACCTTCAACCAGGACCCATAGGGACTAGGGGACCATTACCTTGGAGTGTACTACCTTCAACCAGGACCCATAGGGACTAGGGGACCATTACCTTGGAGTGTACTACCTTCAACCAGGACCCATAGGGACTAGGGGACTATTACCTTGGAGTGTACTACCTTCAACCAGGACCCATAGGGACTAGGGGACCATTACCTTGGAGTGTACTACCTTCAACCAGGACCCATAGAGACTAGGGGACCATTACCTTGGAGTGTACTACCTTCAACCAGGACCCATAGAGACTAGGGGACCATTACCCTGGAGTGTCCTACCTTCAACCAGGACCCATAGAGACTAGGGGACTATTACCTTGGAGTGTACTACCTTCAACCAGGACCCATAGGGACTAGGGGACCATTACCTTGGAGTGTACTACCTTCAACCAGGACCCATAGAGACTAGGGGACTATTACCTTGGAGTGTACTACCTTCAACCAGGACCCATAGAGACTAGGGGACCATTACCTTGGAGTGTACTACCTTCAACCAGGACCCATAGAGACTAGGGGACCATTACCCTGGAGTGTACTACCTTCAACCAGGACCCATAGAGACTAGGGGACTATTACCTTGGAGTGTACTACCTTCAACCAGGACCCATAGAGACTAGGGGACCATTACCTTGGAGTGTACTACCTTCAACCAGGACCCATAGAGACTAGGGGACCATTACCTTGGAGTGTACTACCTTCAACCAGGACCCATAGAGACTAGGGGACTATTACCTTGGAGTGTACTACCAGATTAGCTGGTCAGCTGACTGTGGTGAGTGTTGTGTGTGTATTCTTGCGTTTGCGTACTCACCTGCATGGTCAGCCTGGTCTCTCCATGGGAGCTGGTCAGCCTGGTCTCTCCATGGGAGCTGGTCAGCCTGGTCTCTCCATGGGAGCTGGTCAGCCTGGTCTCTCCATGGGAGCTGGTCAGCCTGGTCTCTCCATGGGAGCTGGTCAGCCTGGTCTCTCCATGGGAGCTGGTCAGCTGGCTGTGGTGAGAGTGTGTGTAGGAGGACTGTCCAGAGGCAGGGCCTGGGTGATCCCAGTAATCCTTGTCCATCATCTCCGCCAGAAGATCCATGAGTTCCTCTTCCTGTCTGGGGCTGAAGCCAGGGTTAGGACTGGGGCTAGGACCAGGATTAGGGCTGGGGCTGAAGCCAGGGTTAGGACTGGGGCTAGGACCAGGATTAGGGCTGAGACTGGGGCTGAAGCCAGGGTTAGGACTGGGGCTAGGACCAGGATTAGGACTGAGACTGGGGCTGAAGCCAGGGTTAGGACTGGGGCTGAAGCCAGGGTTAGGACTGTGGCCATGGCTGCGTCCAGGGTTAGGGTTAGGGCTGGGGCTGAAGCCAGGGTTAGGGCTGGGGCTGCGTCCAGGGTTAGGGTTAGGGCTGGACTCAGTGGGTTGGGTATGGTTCTGGTACCGCTGGGTCCAGGCAGTGTTCTCATAGCTCTTCAGGATCCTCTCCACAGCGCCGTAATTAGACCTGGAGTCAGACGGACGCAATGCAGCCAGGGTCAGGGGCTTCCAGGGCTGGTCGCTCATTACACCTGGCACACGGAGTCCTGGCCCCCCAGCTCCAGGCACACGGAGTCCTGGCCCCCCAGCTCCAGGCACACAGAGTCCTGGCCCCCCAGCTCCAGGCACACGGAGTCCTGGCCCCCCAGCTCCAGGCACACGGAGTCCTGGCCCCCCAGCTCCAGGCACACGGAGTCCTGGCCCCCCAGCTCCAGGCACACGGAGTCCTGGCCCCCCAGCTCCAGGCACACGGAGTCCTGGCCCCCCAGCTCCAGGCACACAGAGTCCTGGCCCCCCAGCTCCAGGCACACAGAGTCCTGGCCCCCCAGCTCCAGGCACACAGAGTCCTGGCCCCCCAGCTCCAGGCACACAGAGTCCTGGCCCCCCAGCTCCAGGCACACAGAGTCCTGGCCCCCCAGCTCCAGGCACACGGAGTCCTGGCCCCCCAGCTCCAGGCACACAGAGTCCTGGCCCCCCAGCTCCAGGCACACTGAGTCCTGGCCCCCCAGCTCCAGGCACACGGAGTCCTGGCCCCCCAGCTCCAGGCACACTGAGTCCTGGCCCCCCAGCTCCAGGCACACTGAGTCCTGGCCCCCCAGCTCCAGGCACACAGAGTCCTGGCCCCCCAGCGTCAGGTTTAGGGGTGTCCTGCATTGTGGTTGGGCGACACCCAGGTTGCCCAACCTGCCTTGGCCTAGGGTTTGTAGGAGGCTGGGGCGCTGGGCACGACTTAACTGAATGAGGCCTCTCTCCTTGGGCCTTGTTGTCCCTCTTAGGACTGGCACTCACCTCTGGTTCTGGAGCCGTATGTGTAGCCTGGGCAGGCTGCTTGTATTCACCAGAGATGGACCTGTTCAGTGTGGGCTTAGATAGGCTGTTGGGGGGTCCAGCTTTGTGTTTGACCTCAGGGCAGCGTGTTGCCGGGTTAGAAGGCATGTTCCTAAACGTAACTTCTGGGTGTTGGGGTGAAAGGTCAGAGGTGGTGGCAGAGGAGTCAAAGGTCCTGACGGTGACTCCTGGATGAGGGTCAGATGGGGCCAGGGCCTGGCTCAGTTTGATCCCTGAACTCAGCTTCTGAGCTGTGATGTCACAGATCACCTCCTTCTGTCTGACCTCTGTGTTGTGCCGTGGCGGGAGGTCAAAGTTCGTCTCCCTGGTGACCCCGTGTGTGACCTCGCCACATACCGTCGTACCGTCTGGTGTGCCCCGCTTAGAGACACCCGCTGAGGTAAAACTGTCCTCCGCCTCATCGTCCTCCATCCCTCGACCCATCTCAGCCTGGAAGAGAGTCCTGTTAAACTCAGCAGTGGCCTGTTCCAGCATCTTATTCCTACTGGGGCCCGGAGGGTTGGGGCCCGGAGGGTTGGGGCCCGGAGGGTTGGGGCCCGGAGGGTTGGGGCCCGGAGGGTTGGGGCCCGGAGGGTTGGGGCCCGGAGGGTTGGGGCCCGGAGGGTTGGGGCCCGGAGGGTTGAAGCCTGGAGGGGGTAACTCTAAGGTAAGGTCAAGAAAGATGTGTGAAACGGCTAGGTCTTTGTTTCCAGGTTGTACATGACTCTCTCTCTCAGGGCTTCTAGGACTTCTAGGGTTCTCAACGGGCCTGTAGTCGTGCATCAAGTCTCTCCCAGCAGCACTCACTATGTTGACTTCAGACAGGCTCTTCTGGACAGGCACGTAGGTGGACGACCTGCTGCTGCCGAAGCGGTTCCCGTCGCAGGACCAGCGGTTGTGGCAGCAGCCCACGTTGCAATGGGAGTTAGCGGGAACAGCGCAGGTGGTAAACACCGCCTCCGTCAGAACTTTCCCCTCGTTCTCCTGCAGCATCGCCTCGAACTTCCTCACTATCGATGGGCTGCTGATGCACATCCTGTCTAACAGGAGACAGGGGCTGTGGCACTTCCTGCCTGAGCCACTGAGGGATTCTGGGACATGTAGTTCAGGGGAGGGGCTGGCGAGGTACCATGATGTTGTCCGAGGAGGGATAGGAGGAGGAATCAGCAGAGGGGAGAGCGGAGGGGCTTCTCTCTCCCTCTCAGGGGGCTTGGATGTGGGGTCCTTGACGTGACTGGGGCCACTGGTGGGGTCCATCCTGATGGACAGCCAGTTCTCCTCTTCCAGGGCCCGGAGATCAGCTACCAGCTGCTTCAGGTTGAAGGCAGGGTCCTCCATTCTCTCTCTGGTCGTAACATGGTCCACCTTGGGGAAATACACGGACTCGGTTCGACCCCTTAGGGCAGGGAATCAAAACACAGAAAGAAAGTAAAAAAGGTCATTACATTACAAAGCACAGCGAACATCTAAACTATTTCAATCAACTCTAGGAGAGATCAAGCAGAATGGACAAGCTCACAAAGCACAGCGAACATCTAAACTATTTCAAACACTCTAGGAGAGATCAAGCAGAATGGACAAGCTCACAAAGCACAGCGAACATCTAAACTATTTCAATCAACTCTAGGAGAGATCAAGCAGAATGGACAAGCTCACAAAGCACAGCGAACATCTAAACTATTTCAATCACTCTAGGAGAGATCAAGCAGAATGGACAAGCTCACAAAGTACAGCGAACATCTAAACTATTTCAAACACTCTAGGAGAGATCAAGCAGAATGGACAAGCTCACAAAGTACAGCGAACATCTAAACTATTTCAAACACTCTAGGAGAGATCAAGCAGAATGGACAAGCTCACAAAGTACAGCGAACATCTAAACTATTTCAAACACTCTAGGAGAGATCAAGCAGAATGGACAAGCTCACAAAGTACAGCGAACATCTAAACTATTTCAATCACTCTAGGAGAGATCAAGCAGAATGGACAAGCTCACAAAGCACAGCGAACATCTAAACTATTTCAAACACTCTAGGAGAGATCAAGCAGAATGGACAAGCTCACAAAGTACAGCGAACATCTAAACTATTTCAAACACTCTAGGAGAGATCAAGCAGAATGGACAAGCTCACAAAGTACAGCGAACATCTAAACTATTTCAAACACTCTAGGAGAGATCAAGCAGAATGGACAAGCTCACAAAGTACAGCGAACATCTAAACTATTTCAAACACTCTAGGAGAGATCAAGCAGAATGGACAAGCTCACAAAGTACAGCGAACATCTAAACTATTTCAAACACTCTAGGAGAGATCAAGCAGAATGGACAAGCTCACAAAGTACAGCGAACATCTAAACTATTTCAATCACTCTAGGAGAGATCAAGCAGAATGGACAAGCTCACAAAGCACAGCGAACATCTAAACTATTTCAAACACTCTAGGAGAGATCAAGCAGAATGGACAAGCTCACAAAGTACAGCGAACATCTAAACTATTTCAAACACTCTAGGAGAGATCAAGCAGAATGGACAAGCTCACAAAGCACAGCAAACATCCCAGGTATTTGAAACAGTGACTCCTAGGGCAGAGGACGGAACACAGAGACAGGAAGTCCATACCGTTACAAAGCACAGCCAGCATCTCAGGATTCCCAGGTATTTCATATGATGACTGGTGGCTGCTACGGCAAATGGAGCAGACCAAGCATGCCTGGTATTTCAACCAGTGGTTCGTAATGCAACATTTAGTTCTGGATGCAGAGTTTAAAAAGCACAGAGAGTATCCCAGGTATTTAACACAGAGAAGGGGTTAGATCCAGCCAAGTGCCATGGTGCTCCCAGCCGAGTACTGGTTAGATCCAGCCAAGTGCCATGGTGTTCCCCCAGCCGAGTACTGGTTAGATCCAACCAAGTGCCATGGTGTTCCCAGCCGAGTACTGGTTAGATCCAACCAAGTGCCATGGTGTTCCCAGCCGAGTACTGGTTAGATCCAACCAAGTGCCATGGTGCCCCCAGCCGAGTACTGGTTAGATCCAACCAAGTGCCATGGTGTTCCCAGCCGAGTACTGGTTAGATCCAACCAAGTGCCATGGTGCCCCCAGCCGAGTACTGGTTAGATCCAACCAAGTGCCATGGTGCCCCCAGCCGAGTACTGGTTAGATCCAACCAAGTGCCATGGTGTTCCCAGCCGAGTACTGGTTAGATCCAACCAAGTGCCATGGTGCCCCCAGCCGAGTACTGGTTAGATCCAACCAAGTGCCATGGTGTTCCCAGCCGAGTACTGGTTAGATCCAACCAAGTGCCATGGTGCTCCCAGCCGAGTACTGGTTAGATCCAACTAAGTGCCATGGTGCTCCCAGGCGAGGACTGGTTAGATCCAGCCGAGGACTGGTTAGATCCCAGCCGAGGACTGGTTAGATCCAGCCAGAGGACTGGTTAGATCCCAGCAGAGGACTGGTTAGATCCAGCCAGAGGACTGGTTAGATCCCAGCAGAGGACTGGTTAGATCCAGCCAAGTGCCATGGTGCTCCCAGCCAAGGACTGGTTAGATCCAGCCAAGTGCCATGGTGCTCCCAGCCGAGGACTGGTTAGATCCAGCCAAGTGCTATGGTGCTCCCAGCCGAGGACTGGTTAGATCCAGCCAAGTGCTATGGTGCTCCCAGCCGAGGACTGGTTAGATCCAGCCAAGTGCCATGGTGCTCCCAGCCGAGGACTGGTTAGATCCAGCTAAGTGCCATGGTGCTCCCAGCCGAGGACTGGTTAGATCCAGCCGAGGACTGGTTAGATCCAGCCAAGTGCCAGGATGTTCCCAGCCGAGGACTGGTTAGATCCAGCCGAGGACTGGTTAGATCCAGCAGAGGACTGGTTAGATCCAGCAGAGGACTGGTTAGATCCAGCCAAGTGCCAGCATGTTCCCAGCCGAGTACTGGTTAAATCCAGCCAAGTGCCATGGTGCTCCCAGCCGAGTACTGGTTAAATCCAGCCAAGTGCCATGGTGCCCCCAGCCGAGTACTGGTTAAATCCAGCCAAGTGCCAGGATGTTCCCAGTCGAGGACTGGTTAGATCCAGCTGAGGACTGGTTAGATCCAGCCTAGTGCCATGGTGCTCACAGCCGAGTACTGGTTAGATCCAGCCAAGTGCCAGGATGTTCCCAGCCGAGGACTGGTTAGATCCAGCCGAGTACTGGTTAGATCCAGCCAAGTGCCATGGTGCTCCCAGCCGAGTACTGGTTAGATCCAGCCATCGGTAGACAGTGACTGTATCCCACACGGAACCCTATTCCCTATACAGAGGCCCTATGGGCCATGGTCAAAAGTAGTGCACTATACAGGGAATAGTTTGTTGATAGAGTCTTACCTCTTGTCCTCTCCGGACTTCCTACTGATCTCATCCTGGTAGCTACACAGCTCTTCACTCACACGGGCTATCTCATTCAGGGCCTAGAGAGATGAGAGAAGGAGAGAGAGAGAGAGAAGGAGAGAGAGGAGAGAGAGAGAAGCAGAGAGAGAGAGAGAGAGAATGAGAGGAGAGAGCGAGAGAGAAGGAGAGAGAGAAGGAGAGAGAGGAGAGAGAGAGAAGCAGAGAGAGAGAGAGAGAGAAGGAGAGGAGAGAGAGAAGAGAGAGAAGGAGAGAAAGAGGAGGGAGGGAGAGAAAGAGGAGCAAGGGAGAGAGGGAGGGAGAGTAGAGGAGAGAGGGAGAGAGGGAGGGAGAGAAGAGGAGGGAGAGAGAGAGAGGAGGGAGGGAGAGAGAGGAGGGAGGGAGAGAGAGAGGGAGAGAAGAGGAGGGAGAGAGGAGGGAGGGAGAGAGAGAGGGGGAGGGAGAGAGGGAGAGAGAGAGAGAGAGGAGGGAGGGAGGGAGAGAGGAGGAAAGAGAGAGAAGGAGGAGGGAGGGAGAGAGAGGAGGGAGGGAGAGAGAGGAGGGAGGGAGAGAGGAGGAAAGAGAGAAAGAGGAGGGAGGGAGGGAGGGAGGGAGGGAGAGAGGAGGGAGGGAGAGAGGAGGGAGGGAGAGAGGAGGGAGGGAGAGAGAGAGAGAGAGGAGGGAGGGAGAGAGAGGAGGGAGGGAGAGAGAGAGGAGGGAGGGAGAGAGAGGAGGGAGAGAGAAGGAGAGGAGAGAAGGAGAGGAGAGAGAGAGAATGAGAGGAGAGAGAGAGAAGGAGAGAGGAGGGAGGGAGAGAGAGATGAGAGAAGGAGAGAGAGAGAGAGAAGGAGAGAGAGGAGAGAGAGAAGCAGAGAGAGAGAATGAGAGGAGAGAGCGAGAGAGAAGGAGAGAGAGAAGGAGAGGAGAGAGAGAAGGAGAGAGAGAAGGAGAGAAAGAGGAGGGAGGGAGAGAAAGAGGAGCAAGGGAGAGAGGGAGGGAGAGTAGAGGAGAGAGGGAGAGAGGGAGGGAGAGAAGAGGAGGGAGAGAGATGGGGGGGGGGGAGAGGAGGGAGGGGAGAGAGAGGAGGGAGGGAGAGAGAGAGGGAGAGAAGGAGAGATGTACATTACTAAAAGACAAAAACAGACTTGAGAGGGAGGAGCAATAGACAACAGAATGTTGTGTTGACTCACAGCATTGAGGGCTGTATTATTCTCCTTCTTGTCAGTCCATGTCCCAGAGCTCATCTCAGTGCTGTGGGTTAGTCCTACAATAGGTCCACCGTGGGAGACGTGATGGACATCAACCATACCCCCTTTAGAGGGAGAATCTCTGTCAACCCCTCGCAGGATGGCCTCCAGTTCTGTCATGTCCACTTCCTGGTTACCAACACAGGCATCATAGTTACGGGGGTTTCCTCTGTCGCCACGGTGATCCACCCGGTTTCTGTGGGCGGCGAAGTCGTCGTTGCCGTGACGACGGGGGTAGGAGCCGTGTTGGTTGGCGGGCTCTGATTGGCCGCCGCCGCCGCCGCTTCGTGGGTCGGCGGTCGAGTTGTCGCTAAGCATGCTGGATCCTGTGCTGGTGGAATGTACGCTGACACTCAGGGTGACTTCCTCTGTAATCTCTCCGACAGGTTCTCTCATCTCCCCAGATACCTCACGCCTCACCTTCACCTCGTCGTACATCTAGGAGGAGAAAGTCATATCATATAAATGACGTAGAAACAACGTCGATTAAACCAAGTGTGTGGCCAGGGGGAAATGCTTTCACAGGTCTTACCCACAATGCATTAGGGCAGAATCATAATGTATCTGTAGGCGTGAAGTAAAGTGTTACAACAGGAACAGAATCTCATTCTAGGTCTGTGAGTGTTATAACAACATGTTTTATGTTTTAAACTCTTCCATGTAAAGTCCCCTGGTTCTGCGTAGTTCTGGTACCGCTTCCGACAAAACCTTTTCACGTATAAATCCATCTGTGGACAGCGGTAGCCCTGGTTACCGCGGACACAGGAGTACGTCTCTTCTGCCTGTATGAAGCTTGGATGTCCCTCCTACCATTTCATTGGGTCTTCCGACTGTCCATCAAGTCCTGGCTGAACCTTACTGGTTGAGCCACTAACAACGCATACGCCTGGAATCCTTACATCGCTGTAGCACATTCAGAGATTATTATCTATATTTATTTTACTTTTATTTAACCAGGAAAGTCTGTTAAGAACAAATTCTTATTTATAATGACGGCCTACCGGGGAACAGTGGGTTAACTGTCTTGTTCAGGGGACAGAACGACATATTTTTACCTTGTCAGCTCGGGGGATTCAATCTAGAAACCTTTCAGGTGACTGGCCCAACGCTCTAACCACTAAGGCTACCCTGCCGCCAGTAGCATAAAAATAATTCATAGATTTTAAACAAAATTCACTTTCTGTTTGTCGTAGATGGACAAGATCAATATGAGATGAAAAAGGCGAGCTCTGTGAGATGTTTCCATGGAGAGAGACCTTTAGAAAAGAGACACATCTTCTCTACAACTAAAACATACAAATATGTACTCTACAGGTTCAAATCCTATACACTAAGTCATTTTATAAATCGATTCTAGTATATTTTGAAAAGCCTTATTCATATACAGTTTTGCTGAATAGGAAAAACGTTGTATATAATACTGAAAATATTGTATCATATTTGTACTGTGTACTTGAGTTTGTGTCCTCAAAAATGACTAGACCTCAGCAATTTATAAGGATTTCTACCTTTCTTGGAGAACACAGCATTACTAGCTATTGTTTATGGCCCTCTCGTGATATAATGACTTTTTGGGAGGCTTACGTAGATTACATTTAATTACAGCAGTATAGCGTACACAGCCATAGTAATAAAATACATTGATCCCCATACATAAAACCCATCTGGAACCACTACAGTACTCAGTGAAATATACAACTCTTTAGACTACGTACCCAGAGTAAAACAGCTGGGCCACAGCCTCAGAGTGTTAAACTGAATGGATGACCTTTCCCCTGCTACCACCACGTCCCCAAACGGGACAACTATTTCATCAGGGATGACTCCCAAATGGCACCCTATTCCCTATATAGGTCTCTCTCTGCCTCGCTCTCTGCCTCGCTCTCTGCCTCGCTCTCTGCCTCGCTCTCTGCCTCGCTCTCTGCCTCGCTCTGCCTCTCTCTGCCTCTCTCTGCCTCTCTCTGCCTCTCTCTGCATCTCTGTAGTGAGGTCAGGACTATGCTTTGGTAAACATGTCTCTCTGTAGTGAGGTCAGGACTATGCTTTGGTAAACATGTCTCTCTGTAGTGAGGTCAGGACTATGCTTTGGTAAACATGTCTCTCTGTAGTGAGGTCAGGACTATGCTTTGGTAAACATGTCTCTCTGTAGTGAGGTCAGGACTATGCTTTGGGAAACATGTCTCTCTGTAGTGAGGTCAGGACTATGCTTTGGTAAACATGTCTCTCTGTAGTGAGGTCAGGACTATGCTTTGGTAAACATGTCTCTCTGTAGTGAGGTCAGGACTATGCTTTGGTAAACATGTCTCTCTGTAGTGAGGTCAGGACTATGCTTTGGTAAACATGTCTCTCTGTAGTGAGGTCAGGACTATGCTTTGGTAAACATGTCTCTCTGTAGTGAGGTCAGGACTATGCTTTGGTAAACATGTCTCTCTGTAGTGAGGTCAGGACTATGCTTTGGTAAACATGTCTCTCTGTAGTGAGGTCAGGACTATGCTTTGGTAAACATGTCTCTCTGTAGTGAGGTCAGGACTATGCTTTGGTAAACATGTCTCTCTGTAGTGAGGTCAGGACTATGCTTTGGTAAACATGTCTCTCTGTAGTGAGGTCAGGACTATGCTTTGGTAAACATGTCTCTCTGTAGTGAGGTCAGGACTATGCTTTGGTAAACATGTCTCTCTGTAGTGAGGTCAGGACTATGCTTTGGTAAACATGTCTCTCTGTAGTGAGGTCAGGACTATGCTTTGGTAAACATGTCTCTCTGTAGTGAGGTCAGGACTATGCTTTGGTAAACATGTCTCTCTGTAGTGAGGTCAGGACTATGCTTTGGTAAACATGTCTCTCTGTAGTGAGGTCAGGACTATGCTTTGGTAAACATGTCTCTCTGTAGTGAGGTCAGGACTATGCTTTGGTAAACATGTCTCTCTGTAGTGAGGTCAGGACTATGCTTTGGTAAACATGTCTCTCTGTAGTGAGGTCAGGACTATGCTTTGGTAAACATGTCTCTCTGTAGTGAGGTCAGGACTATGCTTTGGTAAACATGTCTCTCTGTAGTGAGGTCAGGACTATGCTTTGGTAAACATGTCTCTCTGTAGTGAGGTCAGGACTATGCTTTGGTAAACATGTCTCTCTGTAGTGAGGTCAGGACTATGCTTTGGTAAACATGTCTCTCTGTAGTGAGGTCAGGACTATGCTTTGGTAAACATGTCTCTCTGTAGTGAGGTCAGGACTATGCTTTGGTAAACATGTCTCTCTGTAGTGAGGTCAGGACTATGCTTTGGTAAACATGTCTCTCTGTAGTGAGGTCAGGACTATGCTTTGGTAAACATGTCTCTCTGTAGTGAGGTCAGGACTATGCTTTGGTAAACATGTCTCTCTGTAGTGAGGTCAGGACTATGCTTTGGTAAACATGTCTCTCTGTAGTGAGGTCAGGACTATGCTTTGGTAAACATGTCTCTCTGTAGTGAGGTCAGGACTATGCTTTGGTAAACATGTCTCTCTGTAGTGAGGTCAGGACTATGCTTTGGTAAACATGTCTCTCTGTAGTGAGGTCAGGACTATGCTTTGGTAAACATGTCTCTCTGTAGTGAGGTCAGGACTATGCTTTGGTAAACATGTCTCTCTGTAGTGAGGTCAGGACTATACTTTGGTAAACATGTCTCTCTGTAGTGAGGTCAGGACTATGCTTTGGTAAACATGTCTCTCTGTAGTGAGGTCAGGACTATGCTTTGGTAAACATGTCTCTCTGTAGTGAGGTCAGGACTATGCTTTGGTAAACATGTCTCTCTGTAGTGAGGTCAGGACTATGCTTTGGTAAACATGTCTCTCTGTAGTGAGGTCAGGACTATGCTTTGGTAAACATGTCTCTCTGTAGTGAGGTCAGGACTATGCTTTGGTAAACATGTCTCTCTGTAGTGAGGTCAGGACTATGCTTTGGTAAACATGTCTCTCTGTAGTGAGGTCAGGACTATGCTTTGGGAAACATGTCTCTCTGTAGTGAGGTCAGGACTATGCTTTGGTAAACATGTCTCTCTGTAGTGAGGTCAGGACCATGCTTTGGTAAACATGTCTCTCTGTAGTGAGGTCAGGACCATGCTTTGGTAAACATGTCTCTCTGTAGTGAGGTCAGGACCATGCTTTGGTAAACATGTCTCTCTGTAGTGAGGTCAGGACCATGCTTTGGTAAACATGTCTCTCTGTAGTGAGGTCAGGACTATGCTTTGGTAAACATGTCTCTCTGTAGTGAGGTCAGGACTATGCTTTGGTAAACATGTCTCTCTGTAGTGAGGTCAGGACTATGCTTTGGTAAACATGTCTCTCTGTAGTGAGGTGAGGACTATGCTTTGGTAAACATGTCTCTCTGTAGTGAGGTCAGGACTATGCTTTGGTAAACATGTCTCTCTGTAGTGAGGTCAGGACTATGCTTTGGTAAACATGTCTCTCTGTAGTGAGGTCAGGACTATGCTTTGGTAAACATGTCTCTCTGTAGTGAGGTCAGGACTATGCTTTGGTAAACATGTCTCTCTGTAGTGAGGTCAGGACTATGCTTTGGTAAACATGTCTCTCTGTAGTGAGGTCAGGACTATGCTTTGGTAAACATGTCTCTCTGTAGTGAGGTCAGGACTATGCTTTGGTAAACATGTCTCTCTGTAGTGAGGTCAGGACTATGCTTTGGTAAACATGTCTCTCTGTAGTGAGGTCAGGACTATGCTTTGGTAAACATGTCTCTCTGTAGTGAGGTCAGGACTATGCTTTGGTAAACATGTCTCTCTGTAGTGAGGTCAGGACTATGCTTTGGTAAACATGTCTCTCTGTAGTGAGGTCAGGACTATGCTTTGGTAAACATGTCTCTCTGTAGTGAGGTCAGGACTATGCTTTGGTAAACATGTCTCTCTGTAGTGAGGTCAGGACTATGCTTTGGTAAACATGTCTCTCTGTAGTGAGGTCAGGACTATGCTTTGGTAAACATGTCTCTCTGTAGTGAGGTCAGGACTATGCTTTGGTAAACATGTCTCTCTGTAGTGAGGTCAGGACTATGCTTTGGTAAACATGTCTCTCTGTAGTGAGGTCAGGACTATGCTTTGGTAAACATGTCTCTCTGTAGTGAGGTCAGGACTATGCTTTGGTAAACATGTCTCTCTGTAGTGAGGTCAGGACTATGCTTTGGTAAACATGTCTCTCTGTAGTGAGGTCAGGACTATGCTTTGGTAAACATGTCTCTCTGTAGTGAGGTCAGGACTATGCTTTGGTAAACATGTCTCTCTGTAGTGAGGTCAGGACTATGCTTTGGTAAACATGTCTCTCTGTAGTGAGGTCAGGACTATGCTTTGGTAAACATGTCTCTCTGTAGTGAGGTCAGGACTATGCTTTGGTAAACATGTCTCTCTGTAGTGAGGTCAGGACTATGCTTTGGTAAACATGTCTCTCTGTAGTGAGGTCAGGACTATGCTTTGGTAAACATGTCTCTCTGTAGTGAGGTCAGGACTATGCTTTGGTAAACATGTCTCTCTGTAGTGAGGTCAGGACTATGCTTTGGTAAACATGTCTCTCTGTAGTGAGGTCAGGACTATGCTTTGGTAAACATGTCTCTCTGTAGTGAGGTCAGGACTATGCTTTGGTAAACATGTCTCTCTGTAGTGAGGTCAGGACTATGCTTTGGTAAACATGTCTCTCTGTAGTGAGGTCAGGACTATGCTTTGGTAAACATGTCTCTCTGTAGTGAGGTCAGGACTATGCTTTGGTAAACATGTCTCTCTGTAGTGAGGTCAGGACTATGCTTTGGTAAACATGTCTCTCTGTAGTGAGGTCAGGACTATGCTTTGGTAAACATGTCTCTCTGTAGTGAGGTCAGGACTATGCTTTGGTAAACATGTCTCTCTGTAGTGAGGTCAGGACTATGCTTTGGTAAACATGTCTCTCTGTAGTGAGGTCAGGACTATGCTTTGGTAAACATGTCTCTCTGTAGTGAGGTCAGGACTATGCTTTGGTAAACATGTCTCTCTGTAGTGAGGTCAGGACTATGCTTTGGTAAACATGTCTCTCTGTAGTGAGGTCAGGACTATGCTTTGGTAAACATGTCTCTCTGTAGTGAGGTCAGGACTATGCTTTGGTAAACATGTCTCTCTGTAGTGAGGTCAGGACTATGCTTTGGTAAACATGTCTCTCTGTAGTGAGGTCAGGACTATGCTTTGGTAAACATGTCTCTCTGTAGTGAGGTCAGGACTATGCTTTGGTAAACATGTCTCTCTGTAGTGAGGTCAGGACTATGCTTTGGTAAACATGTCTCTCTGTAGTGAGGTCAGGACTATGCTTTGGTAAACATGTCTCTCTGTAGTGAGGTCAGGACTATGCTTTGGTAAACATGTCTCTCTGTAGTGAGGTCAGGACTATGCTTTGGTAAACATGTCTCTCTGTAGTGAGGTCAGGACTATGCTTTGGTAAACATGTCTCTCTGTAGTGAGGTCAGGACTATGCTTTGGTAAACATGTCTCTCTGTAGTGAGGTCAGGACTATGCTTTGGTAAACATGTCTCTCTGTAGTGAGGTCAGGACTATGCTTTGGTAAACATGTCTCTCTGTAGTGAGGTCAGGACTATGCTTTGGTAAACATGTCTCTCTGTAGTGAGGTCAGGACTATGCTTTGGTAAACATGTCTCTCTGTAGTGAGGTCAGGACTATGCTTTGGTAAACATGTCTCTCTGTAGTGAGGTCAGGACTATGCTTTGGTAAACATGTCTCTCTGTAGTGAGGTCAGGACTATGCTTTGGTAAACATGTCTCTCTGTAGTGAGGTCAGGACTATGCTTTGGTAAACATGTCTCTCTGTAGTGAGGTCAGGACTATGCTTTGGTAAACATGTCTCTCTGTAGTGAGGTCAGGACTATGCTTTGGTAAACATGTCTCTCTGTAGTGAGGTCAGGACTATGCTTTGGTAAACATGTCTCTCTGTAGTGAGGTCAGGACTATGCTTTGGTAAACATGTCTCTCTGTAGTGAGGTCAGGACTATGCTTTGGTAAACATGTCTCTCTGTAGTGAGGTCAGGACTATGCTTTGGTAAACATGTCTCTCTGTAGTGAGGTCAGGACTATGCTTTGGTAAACATGTCTCTCTGTAGTGAGGTCAGGACTATGCTTTGGTAAACATGTCTCTCTGTAGTGAGGTCAGGACTATGCTTTGGTAAACATGTCTCTCTGTAGTGAGGTCAGGACTATGCTTTGGTAAACATGTCTCTCTGTAGTGAGGTCAGGACTATGCTTTGGTAAACATGTCTCTCTGTAGTGAGGTCAGGACTATGCTTTGGTAAACATGTCTCTCTGTAGTGAGGTCAGGACTATGCTTTGGTAAACATGTCTCTCTGTAGTGAGGTCAGGACTATGCTTTGGTAAACATGTCTCTCTGTAGTGAGGTCAGGACTATGCTTTGGTAAACATGTCTCTCTGTAGTGAGGTCAGGACTATGCTTTGGTAAACATGTCTCTCTGTAGTGAGGTCAGGACTATGCTTTGGTAAACATGTCTCTCTGTAGTGAGGTCAGGACTATGCTTTGGTAAACATGTCTCTCTGTAGTGAGGTCAGGACTATGCTTTGGTAAACATGTCTCTCTGTAGTGAGGTCAGGACTATGCTTTGGTAAACATGTCTCTCTGTAGTGAGGTCAGGACTATGCTTTGGTAAACATGTCTCTCTGTAGTGAGGTCAGGACTATGCTTTGGTAAACATGTCTCTCTGTAGTGAGGTCAGGACTATGCTTTGGTAAACATGTCTCTCTGTAGTGAGGTCAGGACTATGCTTTGGTAAACATGTCTCTCTGTAGTGAGGTCAGGACTATGCTTTGGTAAACATGTCTCTCTGTAGTGAGGTCAGGACTATGCTTTGGTAAACATGTCTCTCTGTAGTGAGGTCAGGACTATGCTTTGGTAAACATGTCTCTCTGTAGTGAGGTCAGGACTATGCTTTGGTAAACATGTCTCTCTGTAGTGAGGTCAGGACTATGCTTTGGTAAACATGTCTCTCTGTAGTGAGGTCAGGACTATGCTTTGGTAAACATGTCTCTCTGTAGTGAGGTCAGGACTATGCTTTGGTAAACATGTCTCTCTGTAGTGAGGTCAGGACTATGCTTTGGTAAACATGTCTCTCTGTAGTGAGGTCAGGACTATGCTTTGGTAAACATGTCTCTCTGTAGTGAGGTCAGGACTATGCTTTGGTAAACATGTCTCTCTGTAGTGAGGTCAGGACTATGCTTTGGTAAACATGTCTCTCTGTAGTGAGGTCAGGACTATGCTTTGGTAAACATGTCTCTCTGTAGTGAGGTCAGGACTATGCTTTGGTAAACATGTCTCTCTGTAGTGAGGTCAGGACTATGCTTTGGTAAACATGTCTCTCTGTAGTGAGGTCAGGACTATGCTTTGGTAAACATGTCTCTCTGTAGTGAGGTCAGGACTATGCTTTGGTAAACATGTCTCTCTGTAGTGAGGTCAGGACTATGCTTTGGTAAACATGTCTCTCTGTAGTGAGGTCAGGACTATGCTTTGGTAAACATGTCTCTCTGTAGTGAGGTCAGGACTATGCTTTGGTAAACATGTCTCTCTGTAGTGAGGTCAGGACTATGCTTTGGTAAACATGTCTCTCTGTAGTGAGGTCAGGACTATGCTTTGGTAAACATGTCTCTCTGTAGTGAGGTCAGGACTATGCTTTGGTAAACATGTCTCTCTGTAGTGAGGTCAGGACTATGCTTTGGTAAACATGTCTCTCTGTAGTGAGGTCAGGACTATGCTTTGGTAAACATGTCTCTCTGTAGTGAGGTCAGGACTATGCTTTGGTAAACATGTCTCTCTGTAGTGAGGTCAGGACTATGCTTTGGTAAACATGTCTCTCTGTAGTGAGGTCAGGACTATGCTTTGGTAAACATGTCTCTCTGTAGTGAGGTCAGGACTATGCTTTGGTAAACATGTCTCTCTGTAGTGAGGTCAGGACTATGCTTTGGTAAACATGTCTCTCTGTAGTGAGGTCAGGACTATGCTTTGGTAAACATGTCTCTCTGTAGTGAGGTCAGGACTATGCTTTGGTAAACATGTCTCTCTGTAGTGAGGTCAGGACTATGCTTTGGTAAACATGTCTCTCTGTAGTGAGGTCAGGACTATGCTTTGGTAAACATGTCTCTCTGTAGTGAGGTCAGGACTATGCTTTGGTAAACATGTCTCTCTGTAGTGAGGTCAGGACTATGCTTTGGTAAACATGTCTCTCTGTAGTGAGGTCAGGACTATGCTTTGGTAAACATGTCTCTCTGTAGTGAGGTCAGGACTATGCTTTGGTAAACATGTCTCTCTGTAGTGAGGTCAGGACTATGCTTTGGTAAACATGTCTCTCTGTAGTGAGGTCAGGACTATGCTTTGGTAAACATGTCTCTCTGTAGTGAGGTCAGGACTATGCTTTGGTAAACATGTCTCTCTGTAGTGAGGTCAGGACTATGCTTTGGTAAACATGTCTCTCTGTAGTGAGGTCAGGACTATGCTTTGGTAAACATGTCTCTCTGTAGTGAGGTCAGGACTATGCTTTGGTAAACATGTCTCTCTGTAGTGAGGTCAGGACTATGCTTTGGTAAACATGTCTCTCTGTAGTGAGGTCAGGACTATGCTTTGGTAAACATGTCTCTCTGTAGTGAGGTCAGGACTATGCTTTGGTAAACATGTCTCTCTGTAGTGAGGTCAGGACTATGCTTTGGTAAACATGTCTCTCTGTAGTGAGGTCAGGACTATGCTTTGGTAAACATGTCTCTCTGTAGTGAGGTCAGGACTATGCTTTGGTAAACATGTCTCTCTGTAGTGAGGTCAGGACTATGCTTTGGTAAACATGTCTCTCTGTAGTGAGGTCAGGACTATGCTTTGGTAAACATGTCTCTCTGTAGTGAGGTCAGGACTATGCTTTGGTAAACATGTCTCTCTGTAGTGAGGTCAGGACTATGCTTTGGTAAACATGTCTCTCTGTAGTGAGGTCAGGACTATGCTTTGGTAAACATGTCTCTCTGTAGTGAGGTCAGGACTATGCTTTGGTAAACATGTCTCTCTGTAGTGAGGTCAGGACTATGCTTTGGTAAACATGTCTCTCTGTAGTGAGGTCAGGACTATGCTTTGGTAAACATGTCTCTCTGTAGTGAGGTCAGGACTATGCTTTGGTAAACATGTCTCTCTGTAGTGAGGTCAGGACTATGCTTTGGTAAACATGTCTCTCTGTAGTGAGGTCAGGACTATGCTTTGGTAAACATGTCTCTCTGTAGTGAGGTCAGGACTATGCTTTGGTAAACATGTCTCTCTGTAGTGAGGTCAGGACTATGCTTTGGTAAACATGTCTCTCTGTAGTGAGGTCAGGACTATGCTTTGGTAAACATGTCTCTCTGTAGTGAGGTCAGGACTATGCTTTGGTAAACATGTCTCTCTGTAGTGAGGTCAGGACTATGCTTTGGTAAACATGTCTCTCTGTAGTGAGGTCAGGACTATGCTTTGGTAAACATGTCTCTCTGTAGTGAGGTCAGGACTATGCTTTGGTAAACATGTCTCTCTGTAGTGAGGTCAGGACTATGCTTTGGTAAACATGTCTCTCTGTAGTGAGGTCAGGACTATGCTTTGGTAAACATGTCTCTCTGTAGTGAGGTCAGGACTATGCTTTGGTAAACATGTCTCTCTGTAGTGAGGTCAGGACTATGCTTTGGTAAACATGTCTCTCTGTAGTGAGGTCAGGACTATGCTTTGGTAAACATGTCTCTCTGTAGTGAGGTCAGGACTATGCTTTGGTAAACATGTCTCTCTGTAGTGAGGTCAGGACTATGCTTTGGTAAACATGTCTCTCTGTAGTGAGGTCAGGACTATGCTTTGGTAAACATGTCTCTCTGTAGTGAGGTCAGGACTATGCTTTGGTAAACATGTCTCTCTGTAGTGAGGTCAGGACTATGCTTTGGTAAACATGTCTCTCTGTAGTGAGGTCAGGACTATGCTTTGGTAAACATGTCTCTCTGTAGTGAGGTCAGGACTATGCTTTGGTAAACATGTCTCTCTGTAGTGAGGTCAGGACTATGCTTTGGTAAACATGTCTCTCTGTAGTGAGGTCAGGACTATGCTTTGGTAAACATGTCTCTCTGTAGTGAGGTCAGGACTATGCTTTGGTAAACATGTCTCTCTGTAGTGAGGTCAGGACTATGCTTTGGTAAACATGTCTCTCTGTAGTGAGGTCAGGACTATGCTTTGGTAAACATGTCTCTCTGTAGTGAGGTCAGGACTATGCTTTGGTAAACATGTCTCTCTGTAGTGAGGTCAGGACTATGCTTTGGTAAACATGTCTCTCTGTAGTGAGGTCAGGACTATGCTTTGGTAAACATGTCTCTCTGTAGTGAGGTCAGGACTATGCTTTGGTAAACATGTCTCTCTGTAGTGAGGTCAGGACTATGCTTTGGTAAACATGTCTCTCTGTAGTGAGGTCAGGACTATGCTTTGGTAAACATGTCTCTCTGTAGTGAGGTCAGGACTATGCTTTGGTAAACATGTCTCTCTGTAGTGAGGTCAGGACTATGCTTTGGTAAACATGTCTCTCTGTAGTGAGGTCAGGACTATGCTTTGGTAAACATGTCTCTCTGTAGTGAGGTCAGGACTATGCTTTGGTAAACATGTCTCTCTGTAGTGAGGTCAGGACTATGCTTTGGTAAACATGTCTCTCTGTAGTGAGGTCAGGACTATGCTTTGGTAAACATGTCTCTCTGTAGTGAGGTCAGGACTATGCTTTGGTAAACATGTCTCTCTGTAGTGAGGTCAGGACTATGCTTTGGTAAACATGTCTCTCTGTAGTGAGGTCAGGACTATGCTTTGGTAAACATGTCTCTCTGTAGTGAGGTCAGGACTATGCTTTGGTAAACATGTCTCTCTGTAGTGAGGTCAGGACTATGCTTTGGTAAACATGTCTCTCTGTAGTGAGGTCAGGACTATGCTTTGGTAAACATGTCTCTCTGTAGTGAGGTCAGGACTATGCTTTGGTAAACATGTCTCTCTGTAGTGAGGTCAGGACTATGCTTTGGTAAACATGTCTCTCTGTAGTGAGGTCAGGACTATGCTTTGGTAAACATGTCTCTCTGTAGTGAGGTCAGGACTATGCTTTGGTAAACATGTCTCTCTGTAGTGAGGTCAGGACTATGCTTTGGTAAACATGTCTCTCTGTAGTGAGGTCAGGACTATGCTTTGGTAAACATGTCTCTCTGTAGTGAGGTCAGGACTATGCTTTGGTAAACATGTCTCTCTGTAGTGAGGTCAGGACTATGCTTTGGTAAACATGTCTCTCTGTAGTGAGGTCAGGACTATGCTTTGGTAAACATGTCTCTCTGTAGTGAGGTCAGGACTATGCTTTGGTAAACATGTCTCTCTGTAGTGAGGTCAGGACTATGCTTTGGTAAACATGTCTCTCTGTAGTGAGGTCAGGACTATGCTTTGGTAAACATGTCTCTCTGTAGTGAGGTCAGGACTATGCTTTGGTAAACATGTCTCTCTGTAGTGAGGTCAGGACTATGCTTTGGTAAACATGTCTCTCTGTAGTGAGGTCAGGACTATGCTTTGGTAAACATGTCTCTCTGTAGTGAGGTCAGGACTATGCTTTGGTAAACATGTCTCTCTGTAGTGAGGTCAGGACTATGCTTTGGTAAACATGTCTCTCTGTAGTGAGGTCAGGACTATGCTTTGGTAAACATGTCTCTCTGTAGTGAGGTCAGGACTATGCTTTGGTAAACATGTCTCTCTGTAGTGAGGTCAGGACTATGCTTTGGTAAACATGTCTCTCTGTAGTGAGGTCAGGACTATGCTTTGGTAAACATGTCTCTCTGTAGTGAGGTCAGGACTATGCTTTGGTAAACATGTCTCTCTGTAGTGAGGTCAGGACTATGCTTTGGTAAACATGTCTCTCTGTAGTGAGGTCAGGACTATGCTTTGGTAAACATGTCTCTCTGTAGTGAGGTCAGGACTATGCTTTGGTAAACATGTCTCTCTGTAGTGAGGTCAGGACTATGCTTTGGTAAACATGTCTCTCTGTAGTGAGGTCAGGACTATGCTTTGGTAAACATGTCTCTCTGTAGTGAGGTCAGGACTATGCTTTGGTAAACATGTCTCTCTGTAGTGAGGTCAGGACTATGCTTTGGTAAACATGTCTCTCTGTAGTGAGGTCAGGACTATGCTTTGGTAAACATGTCTCTCTGTAGTGAGGTCAGGACTATGCTTTGGTAAACATGTCTCTCTGTAGTGAGGTCAGGACTATGCTTTGGTAAACATGTCTCTCTGTAGTGAGGTCAGGACTATGCTTTGGTAAACATGTCTCTCTGTAGTGAGGTCAGGACTATGCTTTGGTAAACATGTCTCTCTGTAGTGAGGTCAGGACTATGCTTTGGTAAACATGTCTCTCTGTAGTGAGGTCAGGACTATGCTTTGGTAAACATGTCTCTCTGTAGTGAGGTCAGGACTATGCTTTGGTAAACATGTCTCTCTGTAGTGAGGTCAGGACTATGCTTTGGTAAACATGTCTCTCTGTAGTGAGGTCAGGACTATGCTTTGGTAAACATGTCTCTCTGTAGTGAGGTCAGGACTATGCTTTGGTAAACATGTCTCTCTGTAGTGAGGTCAGGACTATGCTTTGGTAAACATGTCTCTCTGTAGTGAGGTCAGGACTATGCTTTGGTAAACATGTCTCTCTGTAGTGAGGTCAGGACTATGCTTTGGTAAACATGTCTCTCTGTAGTGAGGTCAGGACTATGCTTTGGTAAACATGTCTCTCTGTAGTGAGGTCAGGACTATGCTTTGGTAAACATGTCTCTCTGTAGTGAGGTCAGGACTATGCTTTGGTAAACATGTCTCTCTGTAGTGAGGTCAGGACTATGCTTTGGTAAACATGTCTCTCTGTAGTGAGGTCAGGACTATGCTTTGGTAAACATGTCTCTCTGTAGTGAGGTCAGGACTATGCTTTGGTAAACATGTCTCTCTGTAGTGAGGTCAGGACTATGCTTTGGTAAACATGTCTCTCTGTAGTGAGGTCAGGACTATGCTTTGGTAAACATGTCTCTCTGTAGTGAGGTCAGGACTATGCTTTGGTAAACATGTCTCTCTGTAGTGAGGTCAGGACTATGCTTTGGTAAACATGTCTCTCTGTAGTGAGGTCAGGACTATGCTTTGGTAAACATGTCTCTCTGTAGTGAGGTCAGGACTATGCTTTGGTAAACATGTCTCTCTGTAGTGAGGTCAGGACTATGCTTTGGTAAACATGTCTCTCTGTAGTGAGGTCAGGACTATGCTTTGGTAAACATGTCTCTCTGTAGTGAGGTCAGGACTATGCTTTGGTAAACATGTCTCTCTGTAGTGAGGTCAGGACTATGCTTTGGTAAACATGTCTCTCTGTAGTGAGGTCAGGACTATGCTTTGGTAAACATGTCTCTCTGTAGTGAGGTCAGGACTATGCTTTGGTAAACATGTCTCTCTGTAGTGAGGTCAGGACTATGCTTTGGTAAACATGTCTCTCTGTAGTGAGGTCAGGACTATGCTTTGGTAAACATGTCTCTCTGTAGTGAGGTCAGGACTATGCTTTGGTAAACATGTCTCTCTGTAGTGAGGTCAGGACTATGCTTTGGTAAACATGTCTCTCTGTAGTGAGGTCAGGACTATGCTTTGGTAAACATGTCTCTCTGTAGTGAGGTCAGGACTATGCTTTGGTAAACATGTCTCTCTGTAGTGAGGTCAGGACTATGCTTTGGTAAACATGTCTCTCTGTAGTGAGGTCAGGACTATGCTTTGGTAAACATGTCTCTCTGTAGTGAGGTCAGGACTATGCTTTGGTAAACATGTCTCTCTGTAGTGAGGTCAGGACTATGCTTTGGTAAACATGTCTCTCTGTAGTGAGGTCAGGACTATGCTTTGGTAAACATGTCTCTCTGTAGTGAGGTCAGGACTATGCTTTGGTAAACATGTCTCTCTGTAGTGAGGTCAGGACTATGCTTTGGTAAACATGTCTCTCTGTAGTGAGGTCAGGACTATGCTTTGGTAAACATGTCTCTCTGTAGTGAGGTCAGGACTATGCTTTGGTAAACATGTCTCTCTGTAGTGAGGTCAGGACTATGCTTTGGTAAACATGTCTCTCTGTAGTGAGGTCAGGACTATGCTTTGGTAAACATGTCTCTCTGTAGTGAGGTCAGGACTATGCTTTGGTAAACATGTCTCTCTGTAGTGAGGTCAGGACTATGCTTTGGTAAACATGTCTCTCTGTAGTGAGGTCAGGACTATGCTTTGGTAAACATGTCTCTCTGTAGTGAGGTCAGGACTATGCTTTGGTAAACATGTCTCTCTGTAGTGAGGTCAGGACTATGCTTTGGTAAACATGTCTCTCTGTAGTGAGGTCAGGACTATGCTTTGGTAAACATGTCTCTCTGTAGTGAGGTCAGGACTATGCTTTGGTAAACATGTCTCTCTGTAGTGAGGTCAGGACTATGCTTTGGTAAACATGTCTCTCTGTAGTGAGGTCAGGACTATGCTTTGGTAAACATGTCTCTCTGTAGTGAGGTCAGGACTATGCTTTGGTAAACATGTCTCTCTGTAGTGAGGTCAGGACTATGCTTTGGTAAACATGTCTCTCTGTAGTGAGGTCAGGACTATGCTTTGGTAAACATGTCTCTCTGTAGTGAGGTCAGGACTATGCTTTGGTAAACATGTCTCTCTGTAGTGAGGTCAGGACTATGCTTTGGTAAACATGTCTCTCTGTAGTGAGGTCAGGACTATGCTTTGGTAAACATGTCTCTCTGTAGTGAGGTCAGGACTATGCTTTGGTAAACATGTCTCTCTGTAGTGAGGTCAGGACTATGCTTTGGTAAACATGTCTCTCTGTAGTGAGGTCAGGACTATGCTTTGGTAAACATGTCTCTCTGTAGTGAGGTCAGGACTATGCTTTGGTAAACATGTCTCTCTGTAGTGAGGTCAGGACTATGCTTTGGTAAACATGTCTCTCTGTAGTGAGGTCAGGACTATGCTTTGGTAAACATGTCTCTCTGTAGTGAGGTCAGGACTATGCTTTGGTAAACATGTCTCTCTGTAGTGAGGTCAGGACTATGCTTTGGTAAACATGTCTCTCTGTAGTGAGGTCAGGACTATGCTTTGGTAAACATGTCTCTCTGTAGTGAGGTCAGGACTATGCTTTGGTAAACATGTCTCTCTGTAGTGAGGTCAGGACTATGCTTTGGTAAACATGTCTCTCTGTAGTGAGGTCAGGACTATGCTTTGGTAAACATGTCTCTCTGTAGTGAGGTCAGGACTATGCTTTGGTAAACATGTCTCTCTGTAGTGAGGTCAGGACTATGCTTTGGTAAACATGTCTCTCTGTAGTGAGGTCAGGACTATGCTTTGGTAAACATGTCTCTCTGTAGTGAGGTCAGGACTATGCTTTGGTAAACATGTCTCTCTGTAGTGAGGTCAGGACTATGCTTTGGTAAACATGTCTCTCTGTAGTGAGGTCAGGACTATGCTTTGGTAAACATGTCTCTCTGTAGTGAGGTCAGGACTATGCTTTGGTAAACATGTCTCTCTGTAGTGAGGTCAGGACTATGCTTTGGTAAACATGTCTCTCTGTAGTGAGGTCAGGACTATGCTTTGGTAAACATGTCTCTCTGTAGTGAGGTCAGGACTATGCTTTGGTAAACATGTCTCTCTGTAGTGAGGTCAGGACTATGCTTTGGTAAACATGTCTCTCTGTAGTGAGGTCAGGACTATGCTTTGGTAAACATGTCTCTCTGTAGTGAGGTCAGGACTATGCTTTGGTAAACATGTCTCTCTGTAGTGAGGTCAGGACTATGCTTTGGTAAACATGTCTCTCTGTAGTGAGGTCAGGACTATGCTTTGGTAAACATGTCTCTCTGTAGTGAGGTCAGGACTATGCTTTGGTAAACATGTCTCTCTGTAGTGAGGTCAGGACTATGCTTTGGTAAACATGTCTCTCTGTAGTGAGGTCAGGACTATGCTTTGGTAAACATGTCTCTCTGTAGTGAGGTCAGGACTATGCTTTGGTAAACATGTCTCTCTGTAGTGAGGTCAGGACTATGCTTTGGTAAACATGTCTCTCTGTAGTGAGGTCAGGACTATGCTTTGGTAAACATGTCTCTCTGTAGTGAGGTCAGGACTATGCTTTGGTAAACATGTCTCTCTGTAGTGAGGTCAGGACTATGCTTTGGTAAACATGTCTCTCTGTAGTGAGGTCAGGACTATGCTTTGGTAAACATGTCTCTCTGTAGTGAGGTCAGGACTATGCTTTGGTAAACATGTCTCTCTGTAGTGAGGTCAGGACTATGCTTTGGTAAACATGTCTCTCTGTAGTGAGGTCAGGACTATGCTTTGGTAAACATGTCTCTCTGTAGTGAGGTCAGGACTATGCTTTGGTAAACATGTCTCTCTGTAGTGAGGTCAGGACTATGCTTTGGTAAACATGTCTCTCTGTAGTGAGGTCAGGACTATGCTTTGGTAAACATGTCTCTCTGTAGTGAGGTCAGGACTATGCTTTGGTAAACATGTCTCTCTGTAGTGAGGTCAGGACTATGCTTTGGTAAACATGTCTCTCTGTAGTGAGGTCAGGACTATGCTTTGGTAAACATGTCTCTCTGTAGTGAGGTCAGGACTATGCTTTGGTAAACATGTCTCTCTGTAGTGAGGTCAGGACTATGCTTTGGTAAACATGTCTCTCTGTAGTGAGGTCAGGACTATGCTTTGGTAAACATGTCTCTCTGTAGTGAGGTCAGGACTATGCTTTGGTAAACATGTCTCTCTGTAGTGAGGTCAGGACTATGCTTTGGTAAACATGTCTCTCTGTAGTGAGGTCAGGACTATGCTTTGGTAAACATGTCTCTCTGTAGTGAGGTCAGGACTATGCTTTGGTAAACATGTCTCTCTGTAGTGAGGTCAGGACTATGCTTTGGTAAACATGTCTCTCTGTAGTGAGGTCAGGACTATGCTTTGGTAAACATGTCTCTCTGTAGTGAGGTCAGGACTATGCTTTGGTAAACATGTCTCTCTGTAGTGAGGTCAGGACTATGCTTTGGTAAACATGTCTCTCTGTAGTGAGGTCAGGACTATGCTTTGGTAAACATGTCTCTCTGTAGTGAGGTCAGGACTATGCTTTGGTAAACATGTCTCTCTGTAGTGAGGTCAGGACTATGCTTTGGTAAACATGTCTCTCTGTAGTGAGGTCAGGACTATGCTTTGGTAAACATGTCTCTCTGTAGTGAGGTCAGGACTATGCTTTGGTAAACATGTCTCTCTGTAGTGAGGTCAGGACTATGCTTTGGTAAACATGTCTCTCTGTAGTGAGGTCAGGACTATGCTTTGGTAAACATGTCTCTCTGTAGTGAGGTCAGGACTATGCTTTGGTAAACATGTCTCTCTGTAGTGAGGTCAGGACTATGCTTTGGTAAACATGTCTCTCTGTAGTGAGGTCAGGACTATGCTTTGGTAAACATGTCTCTCTGTAGTGAGGTCAGGACTATGCTTTGGTAAACATGTCTCTCTGTAGTGAGGTCAGGACTATGCTTTGGTAAACATGTCTCTCTGTAGTGAGGTCAGGACTATGCTTTGGTAAACATGTCTCTCTGTAGTGAGGTCAGGACTATGCTTTGGTAAACATGTCTCTCTGTAGTGAGGTCAGGACTATGCTTTGGTAAACATGTCTCTCTGTAGTGAGGTCAGGACTATGCTTTGGTAAACATGTCTCTCTGTAGTGAGGTCAGGACTATGCTTTGGTAAACATGTCTCTCTGTAGTGAGGTCAGGACTATGCTTTGGTAAACATGTCTCTCTGTAGTGAGGTCAGGACTATGCTTTGGTAAACATGTCTCTCTGTAGTGAGGTCAGGACTATGCTTTGGTAAACATGTCTCTCTGTAGTGAGGTCAGGACTATGCTTTGGTAAACATGTCTCTCTGTAGTGAGGTCAGGACTATGCTTTGGTAAACATGTCTCTCTGTAGTGAGGTCAGGACTATGCTTTGGTAAACATGTCTCTCTGTAGTGAGGTCAGGACTATGCTTTGGTAAACATGTCTCTCTGTAGTGAGGTCAGGACTATGCTTTGGTAAACATGTCTCTCTGTAGTGAGGTCAGGACTATGCTTTGGTAAACATGTCTCTCTGTAGTGAGGTCAGGACTATGCTTTGGTAAACATGTCTCTCTGTAGTGAGGTCAGGACTATGCTTTGGTAAACATGTCTCTCTGTAGTGAGGTCAGGACTATGCTTTGGTAAACATGTCTCTCTGTAGTGAGGTCAGGACTATGCTTTGGTAAACATGTCTCTCTGTAGTGAGGTCAGGACTATGCTTTGGTAAACATGTCTCTCTGTAGTGAGGTCAGGACTATGCTTTGGTAAACATGTCTCTCTGTAGTGAGGTCAGGACTATGCTTTGGTAAACATGTCTCTCTGTAGTGAGGTCAGGACTATGCTTTGGTAAACATGTCTCTCTGTAGTGAGGTCAGGACTATGCTTTGGTAAACATGTCTCTCTGTAGTGAGGTCAGGACTATGCTTTGGTAAACATGTCTCTCTGTAGTGAGGTCAGGACTATGCTTTGGTAAACATGTCTCTCTGTAGTGAGGTCAGGACTATGCTTTGGTAAACATGTCTCTCTGTAGTGAGGTCAGGACTATGCTTTGGTAAACATGTCTCTCTGTAGTGAGGTCAGGACTATGCTTTGGTAAACATGTCTCTCTGTAGTGAGGTCAGGACTATGCTTTGGTAAACATGTCTCTCTGTAGTGAGGTCAGGACTATGCTTTGGTAAACATGTCTCTCTGTAGTGAGGTCAGGACTATGCTTTGGTAAACATGTCTCTCTGTAGTGAGGTCAGGACTATGCTTTGGTAAACATGTCTCTCTGTAGTGAGGTCAGGACTATGCTTTGGTAAACATGTCTCTCTGTAGTGAGGTCAGGACTATGCTTTGGTAAACATGTCTCTCTGTAGTGAGGTCAGGACTATGCTTTGGTAAACATGTCTCTCTGTAGTGAGGTCAGGACTATGCTTTGGTAAACATGTCTCTCTGTAGTGAGGTCAGGACTATGCTTTGGTAAACATGTCTCTCTGTAGTGAGGTCAGGACTATGCTTTGGTAAACATGTCTCTCTGTAGTGAGGTCAGGACTATGCTTTGGTAAACATGTCTCTCTGTAGTGAGGTCAGGACTATGCTTTGGTAAACATGTCTCTCTGTAGTGAGGTCAGGACTATGCTTTGGTAAACATGTCTCTCTGTAGTGAGGTCAGGACTATGCTTTGGTAAACATGTCTCTCTGTAGTGAGGTCAGGACTATGCTTTGGTAAACATGTCTCTCTGTAGTGAGGTCAGGACTATGCTTTGGTAAACATGTCTCTCTGTAGTGAGGTCAGGACTATGCTTTGGTAAACATGTCTCTCTGTAGTGAGGTCAGGACTATGCTTTGGTAAACATGTCTCTCTGTAGTGAGGTCAGGACTATGCTTTGGTAAACATGTCTCTCTGTAGTGAGGTCAGGACTATGCTTTGGTAAACATGTCTCTCTGTAGTGAGGTCAGGACTATGCTTTGGTAAACATGTCTCTCTGTAGTGAGGTCAGGACTATGCTTTGGTAAACATGTCTCTCTGTAGTGAGGTCAGGACTATGCTTTGGTAAACATGTCTCTCTGTAGTGAGGTCAGGACTATGCTTTGGTAAACATGTCTCTCTGTAGTGAGGTCAGGACTATGCTTTGGTAAACATGTCTCTCTGTAGTGAGGTCAGGACTATGCTTTGGTAAACATGTCTCTCTGTAGTGAGGTCAGGACTATGCTTTGGTAAACATGTCTCTCTGTAGTGAGGTCAGGACTATGCTTTGGTAAACATGTCTCTCTGTAGTGAGGTCAGGACTATGCTTTGGTAAACATGTCTCTCTGTAGTGAGGTCAGGACTATGCTTTGGTAAACATGTCTCTCTGTAGTGAGGTCAGGACTATGCTTTGGTAAACATGTCTCTCTGTAGTGAGGTCAGGACTATGCTTTGGTAAACATGTCTCTCTGTAGTGAGGTCAGGACTATGCTTTGGTAAACATGTCTCTCTGTAGTGAGGTCAGGACTATGCTTTGGTAAACATGTCTCTCTGTAGTGAGGTCAGGACTATGCTTTGGTAAACATGTCTCTCTGTAGTGAGGTCAGGACTATGCTTTGGTAAACATGTCTCTCTGTAGTGAGGTCAGGACTATGCTTTGGTAAACATGTCTCTCTGTAGTGAGGTCAGGACTATGCTTTGGTAAACATGTCTCTCTGTAGTGAGGTCAGGACTATGCTTTGGTAAACATGTCTCTCTGTAGTGAGGTCAGGACTATGCTTTGGTAAACATGTCTCTCTGTAGTGAGGTCAGGACTATGCTTTGGTAAACATGTCTCTCTGTAGTGAGGTCAGGACTATGCTTTGGTAAACATGTCTCTCTGTAGTGAGGTCAGGACTATGCTTTGGTAAACATGTCTCTCTGTAGTGAGGTCAGGACTATGCTTTGGTAAACATGTCTCTCTGTAGTGAGGTCAGGACTATGCTTTGGTAAACATGTCTCTCTGTAGTGAGGTCAGGACTATGCTTTGGTAAACATGTCTCTCTGTAGTGAGGTCAGGACTATGCTTTGGTAAACATGTCTCTCTGTAGTGAGGTCAGGACTATGCTTTGGTAAACATGTCTCTCTGTAGTGAGGTCAGGACTATGCTTTGGTAAACATGTCTCTCTGTAGTGAGGTCAGGACTATGCTTTGGTAAACATGTCTCTCTGTAGTGAGGTCAGGACTATGCTTTGGTAAACATGTCTCTCTGTAGTGAGGTCAGGACTATGCTTTGGTAAACATGTCTCTCTGTAGTGAGGTCAGGACTATGCTTTGGTAAACATGTCTCTCTGTAGTGAGGTCAGGACTATGCTTTGGTAAACATGTCTCTCTGTAGTGAGGTCAGGACTATGCTTTGGTAAACATGTCTCTCTGTAGTGAGGTCAGGACTATGCTTTGGTAAACATGTCTCTCTGTAGTGAGGTCAGGACTATGCTTTGGTAAACATGTCTCTCTGTAGTGAGGTCAGGACTATGCTTTGGTAAACATGTCTCTCTGTAGTGAGGTCAGGACTATGCTTTGGTAAACATGTCTCTCTGTAGTGAGGTCAGGACTATGCTTTGGTAAACATGTCTCTCTGTAGTGAGGTCAGGACTATGCTTTGGTAAACATGTCTCTCTGTAGTGAGGTCAGGACTATGCTTTGGTAAACATGTCTCTCTGTAGTGAGGTCAGGACTATGCTTTGGTAAACATGTCTCTCTGTAGTGAGGTCAGGACTATGCTTTGGTAAACATGTCTCTCTGTAGTGAGGTCAGGACTATGCTTTGGTAAACATGTCTCTCTGTAGTGAGGTCAGGACTATGCTTTGGTAAACATGTCTCTCTGTAGTGAGGTCAGGACTATGCTTTGGTAAACATGTCTCTCTGTAGTGAGGTCAGGACTATGCTTTGGTAAACATGTCTCTCTGTAGTGAGGTCAGGACTATGCTTTGGTAAACATGTCTCTCTGTAGTGAGGTCAGGACTATGCTTTGGTAAACATGTCTCTCTGTAGTGAGGTCAGGACTATGCTTTGGTAAACATGTCTCTCTGTAGTGAGGTCAGGACTATGCTTTGGTAAACATGTCTCTCTGTAGTGAGGTCAGGACTATGCTTTGGTAAACATGTCTCTCTGTAGTGAGGTCAGGACTATGCTTTGGTAAACATGTCTCTCTGTAGTGAGGTCAGGACTATGCTTTGGTAAACATGTCTCTCTGTAGTGAGGTCAGGACTATGCTTTGGTAAACATGTCTCTCTGTAGTGAGGTCAGGACTATGCTTTGGTAAACATGTCTCTCTGTAGTGAGGTCAGGACTATGCTTTGGTAAACATGTCTCTCTGTAGTGAGGTCAGGACTATGCTTTGGTAAACATGTCTCTCTGTAGTGAGGTGAGGACTATGCTTTGGTAAACATGTCTCTCTGTAGTGAGGTCAGGACTATGCTTTGGTAAACATGTCTCTCTGTAGTGAGGTCAGGACTATGCTTTGGTAAACATGTCTCTCTGTAGTGAGGTCAGGACTATGCTTTGGGAAACATGTCTCTCTGTAGTGAGGTCAGGACTATGCTTTGGTAAACATGTCTCTCTGTAGTGAGGTCAGGACTATGCTTTGGTAAACATGTCTCTCTGTAGTGAGGTCAGGACTATGCTTTGGTAAACATGTCTCTCTGTAGTGAGGTCAGGACTATGCTTTGGTAAACATGTCTCTCTGTAGTGAGGTCAGGACTATGCTTTGGTAAACATGTCTCTCTGTAGTGAGGTCAGGACTATGCTTTGGTAAACATGTCTCTCTGTAGTGAGGTCAGGACTATGCTTTGGTAAACATGTCTCTCTGTAGTGAGGTCAGGACTATGCTTTGGTAAACATGTCTCTCTGTAGTGAGGTCAGGACTATGCTTTGGTAAACATGTCTCTCTGTAGTGAGGTCAGGACTATGCTTTGGTAAACATGTCTCTCTGTAGTGAGGTCAGGACTATGCTTTGGTAAACATGTCTCTCTGTAGTGAGGTCAGGACTATGCTTTGGTAAACATGTCTCTCTGTAGTGAGGTCAGGACTATGCTTTGGTAAACATGTCTCTCTGTAGTGAGGTCAGGACTATGCTTTGGTAAACATGTCTCTCTGTAGTGAGGTCAGGACTATGCTTTGGTAAACATGTCTCTCTGTAGTGAGGTCAGGACTATGCTTTGGTAAACATGTCTCTCTGTAGTGAGGTCAGGACTATGCTTTGGTAAACATGTCTCTCTGTAGTGAGGTCAGGACTATGCTTTGGTAAACATGTCTCTCTGTAGTGAGGTCAGGACTATGCTTTGGTAAACATGTCTCTCTGTAGTGAGGTCAGGACTATGCTTTGGTAAACATGTCTCTCTGTAGTGAGGTCAGGACTATGCTTTGGTAAACATGTCTCTCTGTAGTGAGGTCAGGACTATGCTTTGGTAAACATGTCTCTCTGTAGTGAGGTCAGGACTATGCTTTGGTAAACATGTCTCTCTGTAGTGAGGTCAGGACTATGCTTTGGTAAACATGTCTCTCTGTAGTGAGGTCAGGACTATGCTTTGGTAAACATGTCTCTCTGTAGTGAGGTCAGGACTATGCTTTGGTAAACATGTCTCTCTGTAGTGAGGTCAGGACTATGCTTTGGTAAACATGTCTCTCTGTAGTGAGGTCAGGACTATGCTTTGGTAAACATGTCTCTCTGTAGTGAGGTCAGGACTATGCTTTGGTAAACATGTCTCTCTGTAGTGAGGTCAGGACTATGCTTTGGTAAACATGTCTCTCTGTAGTGAGGTCAGGACTATGCTTTGGTAAACATGTCTCTCTGTAGTGAGGTCAGGACTATGCTTTGGGAAACATGTCTCTCTGTAGTGAGGTCAGGACTATGCTTTGGGAAACATGTCTCTCTGTAGTGAGGTCAGGACAATGCTTTGGGAAACATGTCTCTCTGTAGTGAGGTCAGGACAATGCTTTGGTAAACATGTCTCTCTGTAGTGAGGTCAGGACTACGCTTTGGTAAACATGTCTCTCTGTAGTGAGGTGAGGACTACGCTTTGGTAAACATGTCTCTCTGTAGTGAGGTCAGGACTACGCTTTGGTAAACATGTCTCTCTGTAGTGAGGTCAGGACTACGCTTTGGTAAACATGTCTCTCTGTAGTGAGGTCAGGACTATGCTTTGGTAAACATGTCTCTCTGTAGTGAGGTCAGGACTACGCTTTGGTAAACATGTCTCTCTGTAGTGAGGTCAGGACTATGCTTTGGTAAACATGTCTCTCTGTAGTGAGGTCAGGACTATGCTTTGGTAAACATGTCTCTCTGTAGTGAGGTCAGGACCATGCTTTGGTAAACATGTCTCTCTGTAGTGAGGTGAGGACCATGCTTTGGTAAACATGTCTCTCTGTAGTGAGGTCAGGACTATGCTTTGGTAAACATGTCTCTCTGTAGTGAGGTCAGGACTACGCTTTGGTAAACATGTCTCTCTGTAGTGAGGTCAGGACTACGCTTTGGTAAACATGTCTCTCTGTAGTGAGGTCAGGACTACGCTTTGGTAAACATGTCTCTCTGTAGTGAGGTCAGGACTACGCTTTGGTAAACATGTCTCTCTGTAGTGAGGTCAGGACTACGCTTTGGTAAACATGTCTCTCTGTAGTGAGGTCAGGACTACGCTTTGGTAAACATGTCTCTCTGTAGTGAGGTCAGGACTATGCTTTGGTAAACATGTCTCTCTGTAGTGAGGTCAGGACTATGCTTTGGTAAACATGTCTCTCTGTAGTGAGGTCAGGACTATGCTTTGGTAAACATGTCTCTCTGTAGTGAGGTCAGGACTATGCTTTGGTAAACATGTCTCTCTGTAGTGAGGTCAGGACTATGCTTTGGTAAACATGTCTCTCTGTAGTGAGGTCAGGACTATGCTTTGGTAAACATGTCTCTCTGTAGTGAGGTCAGGACTATGCTTTGGTAAACATGTCTCTCTGTAGTGAGGTCAGGACTATGCTTTGGTAAACATGTCTCTCTGTAGTGAGGTGAGGACTATGCTTTGGTAAACATGTCTCTCTGTAGTGAGGTCAGGACTATGCTTTGGTAAACATGTCTCTCTGTAGTGAGGTGAGGACTATGCTTTGGTAAACATGTCTCTCTGTAGTGAGGTCAGGACTATGCTTTGGTAAACATGTCTCTCTGTAGTGAGGTCAGGACTATGCTTTGGTAAACATGTCTCTCTGTAGTGAGGTGAGGACTATGCTTTGGTAAACATGTCTCTCTGTAGTGAGGTCAGGACTATGCTTTGGTAAACATGTCTCTCTGTAGTGAGGTCAGGACTATGCTTTGGTAAACATGTCTCTCTGTAGTGAGGTCAGGACTATGCTTTGGTAAACATGTCTCTCTGTAGTGAGGTCAGGACTATGCTTTGGTAAACATGTCTCTCTGTAGTGAGGTCAGGACTATGCTTTGGTAAACATGTCTCTCTGTAGTGAGGTCAGGACTATGCTTTGGTAAACATGTCTCTCTGTAGTGAGGTCAGGACTATGCTTTGGTAAACATGTCTCTCTGTAGTGAGGTCAGGACTATGCTTTGGTAAACATGTCTCTCTGTAGTGAGGTCAGGACTATGCTTTGGTAAACATGTCTCTCTGTAGTGAGGTCAGGACTATGCTTTGGTAAACATGTCTCTCTGTAGTGAGGTCAGGACTATGCTTTGGTAAACATGTCTCTCTGTAGTGAGGTCAGGACTATGCTTTGGTAAACATGTCTCTCTGTAGTGAGGTCAGGACTATGCTTTGGTAAACATGTCTCTCTGTAGTGAGGTCAGGACTATGCTTTGGTAAACATGTCTCTCTGTAGTGAGGTCAGGACTATGCTTTGGGAAACATGTCTCTCTGTAGTGAGGTCAGGACTATGCTTTGGGAAACATGTCTCTCTGTAGTGAGGTCAGGACTATGCTTTGGTAAACATGTCTCTCTGTAGTGAGGTCAGGACTATGCTTTGGTAAACATGTCTCTCTGTAGTGAGGTCAGGACTATGCTTTGGTAAACATGTCTCTCTGTAGTGAGGTCAGGACTATGCTTTGGTAAACATGTCTCTCTGTAGTGAGGTCAGGACTATGCTTTGGTAAACATGTCTCTCTGTAGTGAGGTCAGGACTATGCTTTGGTAAACATGTCTCTCTGTAGTGAGGTCAGGACTATGCTTTGGTAAACATGTCTCTCTGTAGTGAGGTCAGGACTATGCTTTGGTAAACATGTCTCTCTGTAGTGAGGTCAGGACTATGCTTTGGTAAACATGTCTCTCTGTAGTGAGGTCAGGACTATGCTTTGGTAAACATGTCTCTCTGTAGTGAGGTCAGGACTATGCTTTGGTAAACATGTCTCTCTGTAGTGAGGTCAGGACTATGCTTTGGTAAACATGTCTCTCTGTAGTGAGGTCAGGACTATGCTTTGGTAAACATGTCTCTCTGTAGTGAGGTCAGGACTATGCTTTGGTAAACATGTCTCTCTGTAGTGAGGTCAGGACTATGCTTTGGTAAACATGTCTCTCTGTAGTGAGGTCAGGACTATGCTTTGGTAAACATGTCTCTCTGTAGTGAGGTCAGGACTATGCTTTGGTAAACATGTCTCTCTGTAGTGAGGTCAGGACTATGCTTTGGTAAACATGTCTCTCTGTAGTGAGGTGAGGACTATGCTTTGGTAAACATGTCTCTCTGTAGTGAGGTGAGGACTATGCTTTGGTAAACATGTCTCTCTGCCTCTCTATTTTTCCTCTGCGTTTCTTTTTTCCTTATAAATGTTTGTTCTCAGGAGGCCAAATGAGAGCCACATGTTGGTTCAAAGCAGATTGTTCCTTTTGTATTTCTCGTCTCATTAGGAAGCTAATCGCCTAGCCTCTCCTATCCTCTCCTAGCCTCTCCTCGCCTCTCCTCGCCTCTCCTCGCCTAGCCTCTCCTCTCCTAGTCTCGCCTCTCCCTGCCTCGCCTCTCCTAGCCTCTCCTCGCCTCTCCTCGCCTCTCCTCGCCTCTCCTCGCCTCTCCTAGCCTCTCCTCTCCTAGCCTCGCCTCTCCTCTCCTAGCCTCTCCTCTCCTAGCCTCTCCTAGCCTCTCCTCTCCTCTCCTCGCCTAGCCTCTCCTAGCCTCTCCTAGCCTCTCCTCTCCTAGCCTCTCCTCTCCTAGCCTCTCCTCTCCTAGCCTCTCCTCTCCTAGCCTCTCCTCTCCTAGCCTCTCCTAGCCTCTCCTAGCTTCTCCTAGCCTCTCCTAGCCTCTCCTAGCCTGAGTGTGTCAGATTTAGAGCCTTCTGTATTGGATGTCCCCTGATGTTCTCCATTCACTAGCTACCCACTGCCTCCTCATCTCCTTCCCTTTCTCCACCTCTCATCTCCTTCCCTTTCTCCACCTCTCCTCTCTCCTTCCATCCTCTCGTCATCACCTGATCCTCTCGCTCTCCTCCCACCTCTCTCCCTCCCCCTCTCTCTCCCTCTACTCCCACCTCTCTCCCTCTCCCACTCTCCTCTCACCTCTCTCCCTCCCTCCCTCCCTCCCTCCCTCCCACCTCTCCTCCCACTCCCACCTCTCCTCTCACCTATGTACATATTCTCATTCACCCCTTTAGATTTGTGTGTATTAGGTAGTTGTTGTGAAATTGTTAGATTACTTGTTAGATATTTACTGCACTGTTGGAACTAGAAGCACAAGCATTTCGCTACACTCGCATTAACATCTGCTAACCATGTGTATGTGTGACAAATATATTTGATTTGATTTAAAGAACATCTAGCCGCTCGAGAGCATCCTTACCTACCGATCTATAAATGATGTCTCTGTAATCTAGCACGGGTAGGATGGTCATCTGAATCAGGGTTAGTTTGGCACCTGGCGTGAAAGAGGAGCGATTTACGATAGAGGAAACCAAGTCTAGATTTAACTTTAGCCTGCAGCTTGGATATGTGTTGAGAGAAGGACAGTGTACCGTCTAGCCATACTCACAAGTACTTGTATGAGGTGACTACCTCAATGTTTCCTAAAGCATAGCCCCTAACCTTACTGCAACTGTACTGGGATCAGTATTAGTTGGTCTTATGTTTCTCAAAGCATAGCCCCTAACCTTACTGTAGCTGTACTGGGATCAGTATTAGTTGGTCTTGTGTTTCTCAAAGCATAGCCCCTAACCTTACTGCAGCTGTACTGGGATCAGTATTAGTTGGTCTTATGTTTCCTAAAGCATAGCCCCTAACCTTACTGCAGCTGTACTGGGATCAGTATTAGTTGGTCTGCCAAAGCATAGCCCCTAACCTTACTGCAACTGTACTGGGATCAGTATTAGTTGGTCTTATGTTTCCTAAAGCATAGCCCCTAACCTTACTGCAGCTGTACTGGGATCAGTATTAGTTGGTCTTATGTTTCCTAAAGCATAGCCCCTAACCTTACTGCAACTGTACTGGGATCAGTATTAGTTGGTCTCCCAAAGCATAGCCCCTAACCTTACTGCAGCTGTACTGGGATCAGTATTAGTTGGTCTTGTGTTTCTCAAAGCATAGCCCCTAACCTTACTGCAGCTGTACTGGGATCAGTATTAGTTGGTCTTGTGTTTCTCAAAGCATAGCCCCTAACCTTACTGCAGCTGTACTGGGATCAGTATTAGTTGGTCTTATGTTTCCCAAAGCATAGCCCCTAACCTTACTGTAGCTGTACTGGGATCAGTATTAGTTGGTCTGCCAAAGCATAGCCCCTAACCTTACTGCAGCTGTACTGGGATCAGAATTAGTTGGTCTCCCAAAGCATAGCCACTAACCTTACTGCAGCTGTACTGGGATCAGTATTAGTTGGTCCCATGTTTCCCAAAGCATAGCCCCTAACCTTACTGTAGCTGTACTGGGATCAGTATTAGTTGGTCTGCCAAAGCATAGCCCCTAACCTTACTGCAGCTGTACTGGGATCAGTATTAGTTGGTCTTATGTTTCCCAAAGCATAGCCCCTAACCTTACTGTAGCTGTACTGGGATCAGTATTAGTTGGTCTGCCAAAGCAGAACAGGAGGACAGTACCTTAGACTATAGAGATATAGCAGGACCAGTGAGCTCCAAGGACTTTGTCCCATTACTCTGCAGAACATGACTATATGAATGGCTACTTTGTTAGGATTGTTTCAATAGGACTGGTCACATGTCAATGACTCTTTCACTATGTTTCCAATAGTTGCTGTTAGCACCACTCTTCAACCACAAAACATCACCACATTCTGCTTTACAGCTCAGCCAACCTGGTCCCAGATCTGTCCTGTCTTTCCAGCTGCTATGGGCAATGTCATGACAAACAGATCTGGGATCAGGCTACAAAACATCACCACATTCTGCTTTACAGCTCAGCCAACCTGGTCCCAGATCTGTCCTGTCTTTCCAGCTGCTATGGGCAATGTCATGACAAACAGATCTGGGATCAGGCTACAAAACATCACCACATTCTGCTTTACAGCTCAGCCAACCTGGTCCCAGATCTGTCCTGTCTTTCCAGCTGCTATGGGCAATGTCATGACAAACAGATCTGGGATCAGGCTACAGCCAAACACTTCACATACTAGTCTACAGGTCCAGTGTCAGGGGATTTGTTGTAACAAAAAACTGTAAAATGCTGGAAAAACAAAACAAACAAACTCTCCAGTGTCATGGCTCACCTCCTCTCACCTCCTCTCCCCTCCTCTCACCTCCTCTCACCTCCTCTCCCCTCCTCTCACCTCCTCTCCCCTCCCCTCCTCCTCTCACCTCCTCTCACCTCCTCTCACCTCCTCTGCATGTCTCCCAGCTGGCTCTCCCACTCCTTCCTCTCAGAGATAAATCTCTCCCCTCCTCTCACCTCCTCTCACCCCCTCTCCTCTCACCCATCTCACCTCCTCTCACCCCCTCTCCTCTCACCCATCTCACCTCCTCTCACCCATCTCACCCATCTCACCTCCTGTATCTTCCTCTGCATGTCTCCCAGCTGGCTCTCCCACTACCTTCCTCTCACCTCCTGTATCTTCCTCTGCATGTCTCCCAGCTGGCTCTCCCACTACCTTCCTCTCACCTCCTGTATCTTCCTCTGCATGTCTCCCAGCTGGCTCTCCCACTACCTTCCTCTCACCTCCTGTATCTTCCTCTGCATGTCTCCCAGCTGGCTCTCCCACTACCTTCCTCTCACCTCCTGTATCTTCCTCTGCATGTCTCCCAGCTGGCTCTCCCACTACCTTCCTCTCACCTCCTGTATCTTCCTCTGCATGTCTCCCAGCTGGCTCTCCCACTACCTTCCTCTCACCTCCTGTATCTTCCTCTGCATGTCTCCCAGCTGGCTCTCCCACTACCTTCCTCTCACCTCCTGTATCTTCCTCTGCATGTCTCCCAGCTGGCTCTCCCACTACCTTCCTCTCACCTCCTGTATCTTCCTCTGCATGTCTCCCAGCTGGCTCTCCCACTACCTTCCTCTCACCTCCTGTATCTTCCTCTGCATGTCTCCCAGCTGGCTCTCCCACTACCTTCCTCTCACCTCCTGTATCTTCCTCTGCATGTCTCCCAGCTGGCTCTCCCACTACCTTCCTCTCACCTCCTGTATCTTCCTCTGCATGTCTCCCAGCTGGCTCTCCCACTACCTTCCTCTCACCTCCTGTATCTTCCTCTGCATGTCTCCCAGCTGGCTCTCCCACTACCTTCCTCTCACCTCCTGTATCTTCCTCTGCATGTCTCCCAGCTGGCTCTCCCACTACCTTCCTCTCACCTCCTGTATCTTCCTCTGCATGTCTCCCAGCTGGCTCTCCCACTACCTTCCTCTCACCTCCTGTATCTTCCTCTGCATGTCTCCCAGCTGGCTCTCCCACTACCTTCCTCTCACCTCCTGTATCTTCCTCTGCATGTCTCCCAGCTGGCTCTCCCACTACCTTCCTCTCACCTCCTGTATCTTCCTCTGCATGTCTCCCAGCTGGCTCTCCCACTACCTTCCTCTCACCTCCTGTATCTTCCTCTGCATGTCTCCCAGCTGGCTCTCCCACTACCTTCCTCTCACCTCCTGTATCTTCCTCTGCATGTCTCCCAGCTGGCTCTCCCACTACCTTCCTCTCACCTCCTGTATCTTCCTCTGCATGTCTCCCAGCTGGCTCTCCCACTACCTTCCTCTCACCTCCTGTATCTTCCTCTGCATGTCTCCCAGCTGGCTCTCCCACTACCTTCCTCTCACCTCCTGTATCTTCCTCTGCATGTCTCCCAGCTGGCTCTCCCACTACCTTCCTCTCACCTCCTGTATCTTCCTCTGCATGTCTCCCAGCTGGCTCTCCCACTACCTTCCTCTCACCTCCTGTATCTTCCTCTGCATGTCTCCCAGCTGGCTCTCCCACTACCTTCCTCTCACCTCCTGTATCTTCCTCTGCATGTCTCCCAGCTGGCTCTCCCACTACCTTCCTCTCACCTCCTGTATCTTCCTCTGCATGTCTCCCAGCTGGCTCTCCCACTACCTTCCTCTCACCTCCTGTATCTTCCTCTGCATGTCTCCCAGCTGGCTCTCCCACTACCTTCCTCTCACCTCCTGTATCTTCCTCTGCATGTCTCCCAGCTGGCTCTCCCACTACCTTCCTCTCACCTCCTGTATCTTCCTCTGCATGTCTCCCAGCTGGCTCTCCCACTACCTTCCTCTCACCTCCTGTATCTTCCTCTGCATGTCTCCCAGCTGGCTCTCCCACTACCTTCCTCTCACCTCCTGTATCTTCCTCTGCATGTCTCCCAGCTGGCTCTCCCACTACCTTCCTCTCACCTCCTGTATCTTCCTCTGCATGTCTCCCAGCTGGCTCTCCCACTACCTTCCTCTCACCTCCTGTATCTTCCTCTGCATGTCTCCCAGCTGGCTCTCCCACTACCTTCCTCTCACCTCCTGTATCTTCCTCTGCATGTCTCCCAGCTGGCTCTCCCACTACCTTCCTCTCACCTCCTGTATCTTCCTCTGCATGTCTCCCAGCTGGCTCTCCCACTACCTTCCTCTCACCTCCTGTATCTTCCTCTGCATGTCTCCCAGCTGGCTCTCCCACTACCTTCCTCTCACCTCCTGTATCTTCCTCTGCATGTCTCCCAGCTGGCTCTCCCACTACCTTCCTCTCACCTCCTGTATCTTCCTCTGCATGTCTCCCAGCTGGCTCTCCCACTACCTTCCTCTCACCTCCTGTATCTTCCTCTGCATGTCTCCCAGCTGGCTCTCCCACTACCTTCCTCTCACCTCCTGTATCTTCCTCTGCATGTCTCCCAGCTGGCTCTCCCACTACCTTCCTCTCACCTCCTGTATCTTCCTCTGCATGTCTCCCAGCTGGCTCTCCCACTACCTTCCTCTCACCTCCTGTATCTTCCTCTGCATGTCTCCCAGCTGGCTCTCCCACTACCTTCCTCTCACCTCCTGTATCTTCCTCTGCATGTCTCCCAGCTGGCTCTCCCACTACCTTCCTCTCACCTCCTGTATCTTCCTCTGCATGTCTCCCAGCTGGCTCTCCCACTACCTTCCTCTCACCTCCTGTATCTTCCTCTGCATGTCTCCCAGCTGGCTCTCCCACTACCTTCCTCTCACCTCCTGTATCTTCCTCTGCATGTCTCCCAGCTGGCTCTCCCACTACCTTCCTCTCACCTCCTGTATCTTCCTCTGCATGTCTCCCAGCTGGCTCTCCCACTACCTTCCTCTCACCTCCTGTATCTTCCTCTGCATGTCTCCCAGCTGGCTCTCCCACTACCTTCCTCTCACCTCCTGTATCTTCCTCTGCATGTCTCCCAGCTGGCTCTCCCACTACCTTCCTCTCACCTCCTGTATCTTCCTCTGCATGTCTCCCAGCTGGCTCTCCCACTACCTTCCTCTCACCTCCTGTATCTTCCTCTGCATGTCTCCCAGCTGGCTCTCCCACTACCTTCCTCTCACCTCCTGTATCTTCCTCTGCATGTCTCCCAGCTGGCTCTCCCACTACCTTCCTCTCACCTCCTGTATCTTCCTCTGCATGTCTCCCAGCTGGCTCTCCCACTACCTTCCTCTCACCTCCTGTATCTTCCTCTGCATGTCTCCCAGCTGGCTCTCCCACTCCTTCCTCTCAGAGTTGAATCTCTCCAGCAGTTCAGACTTCTCTCGGACCCAGCCCTTCTCACTGAGCTCCAGCCTGCAGCGCACGTCCATGGCTGCCGTGTGGGTGTCAACCAGCAGCCTCCTCTGCTGCTCTCTGTCCCTCCGATGAAGAGTACTCTCCCTGGGCTCTGGACTCTGAGTTCTCAGCCCCACCTCAACGACAGGACCTCCTCTAGCCTCCAACTGGACAGGAAGAGAGAGATGGAGGGAGAGATGGAGAGGGGGGAGTAAAGAGAGAGGCAGGCAGGGAGAGAGGGAGATGGAGAAGGGGGAGTAGAGAGGCAGGCAGGGAGAGAGGGAGATGGAGAAGGGGGAGTAAAGAGAGAGGCAGGCAGGGAGAGAGGGAGATGGAGAAGGGGGAGTAGAGAGAGAGGCAGGCAGGGAGAGAGGGGGAGATGGAGAAGGGGGAGTAGAGAGAGAGGCAGGCAGGGAGAGAGAGCAGACAAGATAATTAGGTGGGAGAGAATGTCAGGGAGTGTCAGGAAGAGGGGTGGAGGGAGAGAAGGACCAGGGGGAGGAGAGGAAAGGGAGAATTCAGAGAACGGATGGAAGGGATTAAAAGATCATAACTCAAGGAGTTGATGGTCAACCTCTCCTGTCTCTCCTGTCTCTCATCATCTGACAGGATATCACAGCTGCCTCTACACAGTTCCTTTCCTGTCTGTGGTCCTGTCTCCCTGTCTTGTCTCTGGACACTATCTACAGAGTAGTTGTTAAAAAGGGGAGTACATTTTTTAAAAACTTTATTTAACTAGGCAAGTCTGTTAAGAACAAATTGTTATTTATAATGACGGTCTACTGGGGAACAGTGGGTTAACTGCCTTGTTCAGGGGCAGAACGACAGATTTTTACCTTGTCAGCTCGGGGGATTCGATCTAGCAACCTTTCGGTTACTAGTCCAACGCTCTAACCACTAGGGCTACCTGCCGCCCCTCCACTCTAACCACTACCCTGCCGCCCCTCCACTCTAACCACTAGGCTACCTGCCGCCCCTCCACTCTAACCACTACCCTGCCGCCCCTCCACTCTAACCACTAGGCTACCTGCCTCCCCCCTCTAACCACTAGGCTACCTGCCGTCCCTCCACTCTAACCACTAGGCTACCTACCACCCCTCCACTCTAACCACTACCCTGCTGTTCCTCCACTCTAACCACTAGGCTACCCTGCCGCCCCTCCACTCTAACCACTAGGCTACCCTGCCGCCCCTCCACTCTAACCACTAGGCTACCCTGCCGCCCCTCCACTCTAACCACTAGGCTACCCTGCCACCCCTCCACTCTAACCACTAGGCTACCCTGCCACCCTCCACTCTAACCACTAGCCTACCCTGCCGCCCCTCCGCTCTAACCACTAGGCTAGCTGCCGCCCCTCCGCTCTAACCACTAGGCTACCTGCCGCCCCTCCGCTCTAACCACTAGGCTACCTGCCGCCCCTCCGCTCTAACCACTAGGCTACCTGCCGCCCCTCCGCTCTAACCACTAGGCTACCTGCCGCCCCTCCGCTCTAACCACTAGGCTACCTGCCGCCCCTCCACTCTAACCACTAGGCTACCTGCCGCCCCTCCACTCTAACCACTAGGCTACCTGCCGTCCCTCCACTCTAACCACTAGGCTACCTGCCGTCCCTCCACTCTAACCACTAGGCTACCTGCCGTCCCTCCACTCTAACCACTAGGCTACCTGCCGTCCCTCCACTCTAACCACTAGGCTACCTGCCGTCCCTCCACTCTAACCACTAGGCTACCTGCCGTCCCTCCACTCTAACCACTAGGCTACCTGCCGTCCCTCCACTCTAACCACTAGGCTACCTGCCGTCCCTCCACTCTAACCACTAGGCTACATCCCGCCTCTACACTCTAACCACTAGGCTACCCTGCCGCCCCTCCACTCTAACCACTAGGCTACCTGCCGTCCCTCCACTCTAACCACTAGGCTACCTGCCGTCCCTCCACTCTAACCACTAGGCTACCCTGCCGCCCCTCCACTCTAACCACTAGGCTACTCTGCCGTCCCTCCACTCTAACCACTAGGCTACCTGCCGTCCCTCCACTCTAACCACTAGGCTACCCTGCCGCCCCTCCACTCTAACCACTAGGCTACCCTGCCGCCCCTCCACTCTAACCACTAGGCTACCCTGCCGCCCCTCCACTCTAACCACTACCCTGCCTAGTGTCCATACATCAGACACAAACATCTGCTGTTTAGGCCAATTCAGGAAATCTTGTATTTTTAATACCAACTAGTTGTGTTGACTGTGAGTGGTTTGGGTTAAGAAGGGCAGCGTTAAGGGAATCAGTCCTCTCTCTCTCTGTGTGGTCAATATAACCCTTAGAGAAACTATACTGGCTGTGGAGCTGGAATGAGACCAGGACAATGCTTCTCTCTGTAGTAAGTACACATAGACTACACACATCCTATTCCCTATATAGTGAACTACTTTTGACCAGGGCCCGTGGTGGTCCCGTAACTAAGGGCCATGAAGTTATGGAGTACTGGTGGTCCCGTAACTAAGGGCCATGAAGTACTGGTGGTCCCGTAACTAAGGGCCATGAAGTACTGGTGGTCCCGTAACTAAGGGCCATGAAGTACTGGTGGTCCCGTAACTAAGGGCCATGAAGTACTGGTGGTCCCGTAACTAAGGGCCATGAAGTACTGGTGGTCCCGTGGCTAAGGGCCATGAAGTACTGGTGGTCCCGTAACTAAGGGCCATGGAGTACTGGTGGTCCCGTAACTAAGAGCCATGAAGTACTGGTGGTCCCGTAACTAAGGGCCATGAAGTACTGGTGGTCCCGTAACTAAGGGCCATGAAGTTATGGAGTACTGGTGGGCCATAACTAAGGGCAATGAAGTACTGGTGGTCCCGTGGCTAAGGGCCATGAAGTATTGGTGGTCCCGTAACTAAGGGCCATGAAGTACTGGTGGTCCTGTGGCTAAGGGCCATGAAGTACTGGTGGTCCCGTAACTAAGGGCCATGAAGTACTGGTGGTCCCATAACTAAGGGCCATGAAGTACTGGTGGTCCCGTAACTAAGGGCCATGAAGTACTGGTGGTCCCGTAACTATAGGGCCATGAAGTACTGGTGGTCCCGTAACTAAGGGCCATGAAGTACTGGTGGTCCCGTAAGGCTAAGGGCCATGAAGTACTGGTGGTCCCGTGGCTAAGGGCCATGAAGTACTGGTGGTCCCGTAACTAAGGGCCATGAAGTACTGGTGGTCCCGTAACTAAGGGCCATGGAGTACTGGTGGTCCCGTAACTAAGGGCCATGAAGTACTGGTGGTCCTGTGGCTAAGGGCCATGAAGTACTGGTGGTCCCGTAACTAAGGGCCATGAAGTACTGGTGGTCCCGTGGCTAAGGGCCATGAAGGTATAGAGTACTGGTGGGCCCGTAACTAACGGCCATGGAGTACTGGTGGTCCCGTGGCTAAGGGCCATGAAGTACTGGTGGTCCCGTAACTAAGGGCCATGGAGTACTGGTGGTCCCATAACTAAGGGCCATGGAGTACTGGTGGTCCCGTAACTAAGGGCCATGAAGTACTGGTGGTCCCGTGGCTAAGGGCCATGAAGTACTGGTGGTCCCGTGGCTAAGGGCCATGAAGTTATGGAGTACGAAGAGAACACTGTTTCTCCTTGTCTCTCTGGTCCCTCTGGTTGTGTCCTAAATGGCACCTTATTCCCTATATAGTGCACTACTTTTGACCAGGGCCCATTAGTGCAGCATATAGGAACTAGTGTCCCATTTGGGAAGCATCGTCTGTCTGTCTGAGGTCTTTGAACGCTCTGTGTAATTGCAGTGGCAGGATGACTGGAGCTGTCCAGTCTATTCCTAACCAAACAGGAACAGGAATACACAGAGAGTGCTACTGCTGTAACTCAGAGGTTAAATTGAGACGGAGGCTGATGCTCTTCTTGGCAGTGAGGTATGTATATTCCAGGAGGACCTGTAACAACAATGGTTGACTAGAGTCTTACAGTTCTCCAGACAGGCTGGCAGACAGACAGCAAAAGACAGAGACAGGCTGGCAGACAGACAGCAAAAGACAGAGACAGGCTGGCAGACAGAGACAGGCTGGCTGGCAGACATAGAATAAACACACAACAGCAGCCATCTCCTGCTGCTTTAGGACTGGACAGTGTGTCCGTGTGTGTCCGTGTGTGTCCGTGTGTGTCCGTGTGTCCGTGTGTGTGTGTCCGTGTGTGTGTGTGTCCGTGTGTGTGTGTGTGTAAAGGTAACAGTATCATCGTGGTCTCTCTCTATTAATAGGAGCCTCAACCAACCAGCCAATGCTGTACAGAGTTACAATGTCACATACATTCCTCAGGGAGCGGTGGGGCTGGAAGGACAAGTGAGATGTTTCTGCTTGACAAACATCTAAAGTATGTGGACAAATATGCCTGCAGATATCCGGCTCGGCCCCAGGATGCTTGGTGGTGGTAAGACCTGGTAGCTCAGCCCCAGGATGCTTGGTGGTAAGACCTGGTAGCTCAGCCCCAGGATGCTTGGTGGTGGTAAGACCTGGTAGCTCAGCCCCAGGATGCTTGGTGGTGGTAAGACCTGGTAGCTCAGCCCCAGGATGCTTAGTGGTGGTAAGACCTGGTAGCTCAGCCCCAGGATGCTTAGTGGTGGTAAGACCTGGTAGCTCAGCCCCAGGATGCTTGGTGGTAAGACCTGGTAGCTCAGCCCCAGGATGCTTGGTGGTGGTAAGACCTGGTAGCTCAGCCCCAGGATGCTTGGTGGTGGTAAGACCTGGTAGCTCAGCCCCAGGATGCTTGGTGGTGGTAAGACCTGGTAGCTCAGCCCCAGGATGCTTGGTGGTGGTAAGACCTGGTAGCTCAGCCCCAGGATGCTTGGTGGTGGTAAGACCTGGTAGCTCAGCCCCAGGATGCTTAGTGGTGGTAAGACCTGGTAGCTCAGCCCCAGGATGCTTGGTGGTGGTAAGACCTGGTAGCTCAGCCCCAGGATGCTTAGTGGTAAGAGCTGGTAGCTCAGCCCCAGGATGCTTTGGTGGTAAGACCTGGTAGCTCAGCCCCAGGATGCTTGGTGGTGGTAAGACCTGGTAGCTCAGCCCCAGGATGATTGGTGGTAAGACCTGGTAGCTCGAAGACACAGGATGCATGGCACCCTATTCCCTACATACAGTAGTGCACTACTTTTGACCAGGGCCCATAGGAAATAGGGAGCCCTTCGAGACAAACCGCAGGCTGTGTATAACTGTCTATAAACTAAACTGTGGCAGCAGGATGTGGCTGAGAGGCGAAAACAGCTTTTACAATGGAGCTAACCCCTCCCTGCACATCACCAGGCTATGCCAGACCAACATTCCATTTATTAATATAGAACACTGTGGACTCACACAGAACCATCAGAACTCTGGGAAACAACAAGTGAATTCTAGAAGCTGATGTGGTCTGACAATCATTAATATAGAACACTGTGGACTCACACAGAACCATCAGAACTCTGGGGAACAACAAGTGAATTCTAGAAGCTGATGTGGTCTGACAATCATTAATATAGAACACTGTGGACTCACACAGAACCATCAGAACTCTGGGGAACAACGAGTGAATTCTAGAAGCTGATGTGGTCTGACAATCATTAATATAGAACACTGTGGACTCACACAGAACCATCAGAACTCTGGGGAACAACGAGTGAATTCTAGAAGCTGATGTGGTCTGACAATCATTAATATAGAACACTGTGGACTCACACAGAACCATCAGAACTCTGGGGAACAACGAGTGAATTCTAGAAGCTGATGTGGTCTGACAATCATTAATATAGAACACTGTGGACTCACACAGAACCATCAGAACTCTGGGGAACAACAAGTGAATTCTAGAAGCTGATGTGGTCTGACAATCATTAATATAGAACACTGTGGACTCACACAGAACCATCAGAACTCTGGGGAACAACGAGTGAATTCTAGAAGCTGATGTGGTCTGACAATCATTAATATAGAACACTGTGGACTCACACAGAACCATCAGAACTCTGGGGAACAACAAGTGAATTCTAGAAGCTGGGAGTGTTTTGATCATGGAATAGTTTTAACACTGAACACAGTTCCTCTTCATAACTAGTTAGTGAACAGACTGGACTGTTTATATTCTTAGTACGAGACCAACATGGGATCCTGACAGATGACTGGGTCATACAGCACAGGGGTGTACGGTACAAGCTTCACCCACAATCACACACACGCGCACACACACGCACACGTTCAGTTTCTATGCTTCAGTCATGCTTTAATTCCAGACCTATGTAAGGAGATGTTGTGTTACTCTGTTAAGTGAAAGGTCTGTTTAGTATGAGTCCATAGCTATCCCCTGTTTAGGATGAGTCCATATCTATCCCCTGTTTAGGATGAGTCCATATCTATCCCCTGTTTAGGATGAGTCCATATCTATCCCCTGTTTAGGATGAGTCCATATCTATCCCCTGTTTAGTATGAGTCCATATCTATCCCCTGTTTAGGATGAGTCCATATCTATCCCCTGTTTAGTATGAGTCCATATCTATCCCCTGTTTAGTATGAGTCCATATCTATCCCCTGTTTAGGATGAGTCCATATCTATCCCCTGTTTAGGATGAGTCCATATCTATCCCCTGTTTAGGATGAGTCCAATATCTAATCTCCCTGTTTAGGATGAGTCCATATCTATCCCCTGTTTAGGATGAGTCCATATCTATCCCCTGTTTAGTATGAGTCCATATCTATCCCCTGTTTAGTATGAGTCCATATCTATCCCCTGTTTAGTATGAGTCCATATCTATCCCCTGTTTAGGATGAGTCCAGATCTATCCCCTGTTTAGGATGAGTCCAGATCTATCCCCTGTTTAGGATGAGTCCAGATCTATCCCCTGTTTAGTATGAGTCCAGATCTATCCCCTGTTTAGTATGAGTCCATATCTATCCCCTGTTTAGTATGAGTCCATATCTATCCCCTGTTTAGTATGAGTCCATATCTATCCCCTGTTTAGGATGAGTCCATATCTATCCCCTGTTTAGGATGAGTCCATATCTATCCCCTGTTTAGTATGAGTCCATATCTATCCCCTGTTTAGGATGAGTCCATATCTATCCCCTGTTTAGGATGAGTCCATATCTATCCCCTGTTTAGTATGAGTCCATATCTATCCCCTGTTTAGTATGAGTCCATATCTATCCCCTGTTTAGTATGAGTCCATAACTAACCCCTGTTTAGTATGAGTCCATATCTATCCCCTGTTTAGTATGAGTCCATATCTATCCCCTGTTTAGTATGAGTCCATATCTATCCCCTGTTTAGTATGAGTCCATATCTATCCCCTGTTTAGGATGAGTCCATATCTATCCCCTGTTTAGGATGAGTCCATATCTATCCCCTGTTTAGTATGAGTCCATATCTATCCCCTGTTTAGTATGAGTCCATATCTATCCCCTGTTTAGGATGAGTCCATATCTATCCCCTGTTTAGGATGAGTCCATATCTATCCCCTGTTTAGGATGAGTCCATATCTATCCCCTGTTTAGGATGAGTCCATATCTATCCCCTGTTTAGTATGAGTCCATATCTATCCCCTGTTTAGGATGAGTCCATATCTATCCCCTGTTTAGGATGAGTCCATATCTATCCCCTGTTTAGGATGAGTCCATATCTATCCCCTGTTTAGGATGAGTCCATATCTATCCCCTGTTTAGGATGAGTCCATATCTATCCCCTGTTTAGGATGAGTCCATATCTATCCCCTGTTTAGGATGAGTCCATATCTATCCCCTGTTTAGGATGAGTCCATATCTATCCCCTGTTTAGTATGAGTCCATATCTATCCCCTGTTTAGTATGAGTCCATATCTATCCCCTGTTTAGTATGAGTCCATATCTATCCCCTGTTTAGTATGAGTCCATATCTATCCCCTGTTTAGGATGAGTCCATATCTATCCCCTGTTTAGGATGAGTCCATATCTATCCCCTGTTTAGGATGAGTCCATATCTATCCCCTGTTTAGGATGAGTCCATATCTATCCCCTGTTTAGGATGAGTCCATATCTATCCCCTGTTTAGTATGAGTCCATATCTATCCCCTGTTTAGGATGAGTCCATATCTATCCCCTGTTTAGGATGAGTCCATATCTATCCCCTGTTTAGTATGAGTCCATATCTATCCCCTGTTTAGGATGAGTCCATATCTATCCCCTGTTTAGGATGAGTCCATATCTATCCCCTGTTTAGTATGAGTCCATATCTATCCCCTGTTTAGGATGAGTCCATATCTATCCCCTGTTTAGTATGAGTCCATATCTATCCCCTGTTTAGGATGAGTCCATATCTATCCCCTGTTTAGTATGAGTCCATATCTATCCCCTGTTTAGTATGAGTCCATATCTATCCCCTGTTTAGGATGAGTCCATATCTATCCCCTGTTTAGGATGAGTCCATATCTATCCCCTGTTTAGGATGAGTCCATATCTATCCCCTGTTTACATGAAAGCTTAGAGAAAAGCTGTGTACTTTCCCAGACTCTGGTTTTCCACACAGTCTGTCCATTGTCTTGTCTGTCTGTCTGTCTGTCTGTCTGTCTGTCTGTCTGTCTGTCTGTCTGTCTGTCTGTCTGTCTGTCTGTCTGTCTGTCTGTCTGTCTGTCTGTCTGTCTTGTCTTCAGACCCTGAATCCCCTCATCCAATTGATTGGTCACACATTCACAGATCACAGATCCCACCATGTGATGCGAGCATGACTCTTCTAACCACATCACAGGCCTCTGAAAGATGGCTGACTGTGTCCTACAGTACTGACACAGAGAGATATTATAGAGGGAGATGGCTGACTGTGTCCTACAGTACTGACACAGTCAGTGTATAGTGTAGTATCATATAGTGTAGTATAGTATCATATTGTATAGTATAGTGTAGTATCATACTGTGTAGTAGCATACTGTATAGTATGGTGTAGTATCATATAGTATAGTATCATGTAGTATCATATAGTATAGTATAGTGCAGTATCAGTAGTGCGGTATCATATTGTATAGTATAGTATCATATAGTATAGAGTAGTATCATATTGTATAGTATAGTATCATATTGTATAGTATAGTATCATATTGTATAGTATAGTGTAGTATCATATAGTATAGTATAGTGTAGTATCATATAGTATAGTATAGTGTAGTATCATATAGTATAGTATAGTATAGTATCATATAGTATAGTATAGTGTAGTATCATATAGTATAGTATAGTGTAGTATCGTATAGTATAGTGTAGTATCATATAGTATAGTATCATATAGTATAGTATCATATTGTATAGTATAGTGTAGTATAATATAGTATAGTGTATTCTTACCTGTGCGATTCTGCATTTCAGCTGAGCTCTCTCCAGTTCCCAGGCACATCTGTCCTTAGTGTACTGCAGCTGTAGCTCGCTCCTCTTGGACTCCTCTCTCTTCACCTCTAGCTGCACCTCCTCCACTACAGTCTTAAGATCCAACAAAATCCTTCTGTTCTCCCCTCCCTGAGAATCAATACAGCAACACAGAGTTAGCTGTTCTCCCTGAGAATCAATACAGCAACACAGAGTTAGCTGTTCTCCCCTCCCTGAGAATCAATACAGCAACACAGAGTTAGCTGTTCTCCCCTCCCTGAGAATCAATACAGCAACACAGAGTTAGCTGTTCTCCCTGAGAATCAATACAGCAACACAGAGTTAGCTGTTCTCCCTGAGAATCAATACAGCAACACAGAGTTAGCTGTTCTCCCCTCCCTGAGAATCAATACAGCAACACAGAGTTAGCTGTTCTCCCTGAGAATCAATACAGCAACACAGAGTTAGCTGTTCTCCCTGAGAATCAATACAGCAACACAGAGTTAGCTGTTCTCCCTGAGAATCAATACAGCAACACAGAGTTAGCTGTTCTCCCTGAGAATCAATACAGCAACACAGAGTTAGCTGTTCTCCCTGAGAATCAATACAGCAACACAGAGTTAGCTGTTCTCCCTGAGAATCAATACAGCAACACAGAGTTAGCTGTTCTCCCTGAGAATCAATACAGCAACACAGAGTTAGCTGTTCTCCCCTCCCTGAGAATCAATACAGCAACACAGAGTTAGCTGTTCTCCCTGAGAATCAATACAGCAACACAGTTAGCTGTAGCTGGTGTTCCACAATACATACATTCAGAAAACACTCAGAACAAAAACAAAATCGTAGTAGTGAACCAGAAGTATCATGTAAAACTTGTGAATAGAATATCTACCTGTGCTGAAGTGTGAAATTATTTTCAAAATTAGGCCTACTTGTATCTCAGCAACTTGTCTTAAAAGTATCTCCTTCTGTCGAATCCATTCTTCCTTGTCCTGTCCGTGGCGTTTCTTTAAGTGCTGAAACTTGTGTTTCAGACGGGAGTGATGAGTCCCCGGTTCTTGCGTCCGATCCACTGATGTTCCAACCGTTCCAGAATGAGACCGTTCGGTGAACTGAGTGACTGTTGGCGGGGAGGAGAACGTCCTGAACGGGCTGCGACTCTTCTTCCCTCTGCCCCTCTCTCTTTCTCTTTCCAACCGGGAGCAGGGAACGAATTCCCAGTCCTGCGCTGGCACGTACCCACCGCCGCCGCCTCCGCCTCCACCTCCTCCACTACCCAAATCTGACCCATTTCCGAACGCAGCATTCCACATTTCTCAACGCGCAGTGACAAACAAACACAAACTGATGACAGCCTTTCGGTTGACCGGGGGGGCTTTCGGTTGTAGTTGCAGCAGCATAATTATCCGAAACCGGAGATTTCCCCGGACTTGTCCGTTTCTCTCAACGCTGAACCAGGAGCAGTTCGAGGCCATGCAGCGATGTGCGTATTTGTCCCTTCCATGTCACCGCGCCGTTGCCAAGGTCAACAGTCGGTCATTATGCGGCGGCACTCTACTGATGCTATCTGGATTTATTATCCAAACTTCTTTAGGCTAGTCATTATTCCTACGGTAAAATACTACGGTTACCGGCCAGGCTCCTGCCCTGTGCAGCGCGCTGTGTGGGTGACGAACACCCAGTAGGTTGTTGTTACGGGGACAGGACGACTACCCAATAATACACCTAGTCCACTGATGTAAGAGCTGGGGGACTATTTTTACACCCTGTAACCATGTATATCATTTACTCAATAACCCCACCGGGTAACGTAGACTACTAAGTAACGGAGCCGGGAGTAGGTCGCGCGGAACCCCCCGTTGAATAAATATGAATTAAATCACGTCTGTTTACTACCGGGTCGATTATTGTCGCGGGGCTCTGACTGCGGAATGTGGATCAAGTGGTAGACTAGACTATTCAAAGGGTTGTAACCGTGACCGTGGCGATAAATGTGTTCAGCTCGCTGGTTATAGTCTAATGGGTGTTTATTGGCTTCACACGCAAAATCAGAAGCCAAATGTTGCACAGCCTGTCAATACACACACACACACACACACACACACACACACACACACACACACACACACACACACTCTTGCAGTTGATCCACGTTTCTGTATTCGCAGTTAGTCTGCATCCTATTTTGATATAAGGCTGTGCTCCGTTATTTCACAAGAACCCTTTCATTGCCTTCAAATCTCTGAATAGATTCGGGACATCTGAAAACATCTTACCTGTTATGCAATGTCCAGCTGTGTAATATCATAAAGTTCTCCAAAAACACCAAAATAAGCTATCCAACAAAAAAAACCGGGTCTTTCTGGTCAGTTGTTAATGAAAATCAGAGTGGTCCCTAAATCCAACGGAAATAACCGTCTTGGTCTGACTTGTCTTTATTTTTTCCTGATGCTTTTTCATTGGACAACTCGACCAGACGAGCCACGAAGAAGCCCCCGCGTACTTCTCCCTCACAGCTGGTCTTAATACCGTTTATGACGTCACATACCCACCGCCGGATGAGAATCGCCGTGTGTTCCGGTCTCAGTGGCCAATAGAACTTACGGGATATTAACAAGACCACATCCAACACAAATCAAATGTTATTGGTCATGTGCACATATTTTACAGATGTTATCGCAGGTGTAGCGAAACGCGTATGTTTTCTAGGTCCCAACAGTGCATTATTACAACAGTAATACCTAACAAAAACACAACAATACACCCCAAAAAATATCAGAACGAGCAATGGAATGTATGTATATGATGGTGTGTATATACACATTATGACAATATACAAATAGAAAAGGTGTGTACAGCAGTAGTTATATAGGATGAGCTTTGACCAGAATACAGTATGTAACAGTCTAGCTTCCGTCCCTCTCCTCGCCCCAACCTGGGCTCGAACCAGGGACCCTCTGCGCACATCAACAACTGACACCCCACGAAGCATCGTTACCCATCACGCCACAAAAAGCCGCGGCCCTTGCAGCGCAAGGGGAACAACTACTTCAAGGTCGCAGAGCGAGTGACGTCACCCGATTGAAACTAGCGCGCACCACCGCTAACTAACTAGCCATTTCACATCGGTTACATATATATAAGTGACCAGTGTTCAATGACTATGTACATAGAGCAGCTGTTAGTATTTTTCATTTAGTTTATGTTGCACATATTTCTTACTGTTTAAAACTCTGTGTTGTTGGTTAAGGGCTCGTAAGTAAACATTTCACAGTACTCCAGGTGAACGCTCTGTTGATGGATTATGTGTCCCTAACACTGCTATACTGTACATGCATGAGCACTATACATAGGTAGGTACTGTGTAGGTTTACAGACTGGGCCTCCTATACACCCACAGCAAACTGTTGTTCCTTCCTGCCTTTTGCATCAGAGTTCTGGGGGACCTCTAAAATAAGGTTAGATAAGGGACCATTTACTGTTAACCTTGTCTACTCACCTAATAATATACAGTGTCTCAGTCCCAGAGGTGTGTGGTCTCAGTCCCAGAGGTGTGTGGTCTCCTCCAGTGTCTCAGCCCAGAGGTGTGTGGTCTCAGTCCCAGAGGTGTGTGGTCTTAGTCCCAGAGGTGTGTGGTCTCAGCCCAGAGGTGTGTGGTCTCCCCAGTGTCTCAGTCCCAGAGGTGTGTGGTCTCCTCCAGTGTCTCAGTCCCAGAGGTGTGTGGTCTCAGTCCCAGAGGTGTGTGGTCTCAGTCCCAGAGGTGTGTGGTCTCAGTCCCAGAGGTGTGTGGTCTCAGCCCCAGAGGTGTGTGGTCTCCTCCAGTGTCTCAGTCCCAGAGGTGTGTGGTCTCAGTCCCAGAGGTGTGTGGTCTCAGTCCCAGAGGTGTGTGGTCTCAGTCCCAGAGGTGTGTGGTCTCCTCCAGTGTCTCAGTCCCAGAGGTGTGTGGTCTCAGTCCCAGAGGTGTGTGGTCTCAGTCCCAGAGGTGTGTGGTCTCAGCCCAGAGGTGTGTGGTCTCCTCCAGTGTCTCAGCCCCAGAGGTGTGTGGTCTCAGCCCAGAGGTGTGTGGTCTCAGTCCCAGAGGTGTGTGGTCTCAGTCCCAGAGGTGTGTGGTCTCAGTCCCAGAGGTGTGTGGTCTCCCCAGTGTCTCAGTCCCAGAGGTGTGTGGTCTCAGTCCCAGAGGTGTGTGGTCTCAGTCCCAGAGGTGTGTGGTCTCAGTCCCAGAGGTGTGTGGTCTCAGTCCCAGAGGTGTGTGTGGTCTCCTCCAGTGTGTGTTGAAAGCGTGTAAATAGTAACTGCTGAAACGTGGAATAGTGTCCCGTATCACGTGTGACCTTAGATGGGAATGTTCCAAAAGAAAAAATACAAACCAAATAAAAATATGACTAAACAAAAAATATGTGTCTATGCAAAGTGAGACGGACGTTACAGGACGAAGAAGAGAGTAAAGAGGAAGACGAGTTTGAAGATGGTGGTATAGGAGAGTGAAGAGAACAGGACGAGGATGAGGATGAGCAGAATGATGGGTTGAAACATCTAGATGGGTTAATAGGACAGAGAAGGAGGACGAGTCAGGAAAACAGAATGGTAGAAAGACAGGAAGAGAGAACAGATTAAAAGCAGGTTAAACAATACTGACATTCAGACCAAATAGAGGCCTGTCCTACAGTAGATGTAATACTGACATTCAGACCAAAATAGAGGCCTGTCCTACAGTAGATGTAATACTGACATTCAGACCAAATAGAGGCATATCCTACAGTAGATGTAATACTGACATTCAGACCAAATAGAGGCCTGTCCTACAGTAGATGTAATACTGACATTCAGACCAAATAGAGGCCTGTCCTACAGTAGATGTAATACTGACATTCAGACCAAATAGAGGCCTGTCCTACAGTAGATGTAATACTGACATTCAGACCAAATAGAGGCATATCCTACAGTAGATGTAATACTGACATTCAGACCAAATAGAGGCCTGTCCTACAGTAGATGTAATACTGACATTCAGACCAAATAGAGACTTGTCCTACAGTAGATGTAATACTGACATTCAGACCAAATAGAGGCCTGTCCTACAGTAGATGTAATACTGACATTCAGACCAAATAGAGGCCTGTCCTACAGTAGATGTAATACTGACATTCAGACCAAATAGAGACTTGTCCTACAGTAGATGTAATACTGACATTCAGACCAAATAGAGGCCTGTCCTACAGTAGATGTAATACTGACATTCAGACCAAATAGAGGCCTGTCCTACAGTAGATGTAATACTGACATTCAGACCAAATAGAGGCCTGTCCTACAGTAGATGTAATACTGACATTCAGACCAAATAGAGGCCTGTCCTACAGTAGATGTAATACTGACATGTCCACAATGCATACATGTAATGGGTGTGTGTAAGTGTCTGCCAGGGTTTCCGTTAGGAAATGTGGTGACGGACATTTTAATTTACCGGACATTTAATAAGGAGGGAGGGGGAGGGGGGGGGAGGGGGCAAAAGGCCAACGGAAACCCTAGTGTGTGTCTAACTCTGTTCAACTTACAGACAGTGGTTCCTCTTCCTCTTTGTCCTCTGGCTTGGGGACATCCAGTCTGTCTATAAATCCCTGCAGCTCCTTCCTGAAGGCCTTCATCTGAGCGGTGATCCTGTACAACAACTCATGTTCTCTGACGGTGCTCCCTTCCTCCTCGTAAAGCTCCCCGTTGGAGACCATATAGACCCGGGCCTCAGCCATGATGGTACCGGTGTCCGCTATCAGCCTGTCGATGGTCCGACCCAGCCGCTCTGCTTCTAGACGGATGTCTACCATCTGCTGCCGGTCCTTCAGGCTGCGGGGGAGGAAACGGCCCTCGGGGGTGTAGAGGGAGCGCGTGGGGGTCAGGCACCGGATGTTACGCACCTGGATTGGTAGGGAGACGGGATAACCTTAGGATTAGCTTCGGGCTTGTCAGCTTCACTGTATTTAATACACAAAGCCATTATTGGGTTTACTGTGGTACGTGTATCACCTCGTCCGAGTCGCACTCCCCTCCGACGGGGCCTTCTCGTTTACGGTGGGGTGGGAAGCGCGATGAGGTGGAGGCGTCATCTCCTCCGTCACTCTCTGCGTCACTTTCCCGGGGGCTGGCCCTGATGCCCAGGTGTGATGCCAGGTCGTAGCGCTGCATGTTGGACAGCAGGACACGGTTCTCATACTGCATCTGCATCACCTGTAGAGGTAAGGAGACAGGATAGCATTATGTTAGCGTCAGAGACAGGATAGCATTATGTTAGCGTCAGAGACAGGATAGCATTATGCATCTGCATCACCTGTAGAGGTAAGGAGACAGGTTAGCATTATGTTAGCGTCAGAGACAGGATAGCATTATGTTAGCGTCAGTGATGGATAGCATTATGTTAGCGTCAGAGACAGGATAGCATTATGTTAGCGTCAGAGACAGGATAGCATTATGTTAGCGTCAGAGACAGGATAGCATTATGTTAGTGTCAGAGACATGATAGCATTATGTTAGCGTCAGAGACAGGATAGCATTATGTTAGCGTCAGAGACAGGATAGCATTATGTTAGCGTCAGAGACAGGAAGGCATTATGTTAGCGTCAGAGACAGGATAGCATTATGTTAGCGTCAGAGACAGGATAGCATTATGTGCGTCGAGCGGTGCGAGCGCAGAACAGGATAGCATTATGTTAGCGTCAGAGACAGGATAGCGTTATGTTAGCGTCAGAGACAGGATAGCGTTATGTTAGCGTCAGAGACAGGATAGCATTATGTTAACGTCAGAGACAGGATAGCATTATGTTAACGTCAGAGACAGGATAGCATTATGTTAGCGTCAGAGACAGGATAGCATTATGTTAGCATCAGAGACAGGATAGCATTATGTTAGCGTCAGAGACAGGATAGCGTTATGTTAGCGTCAGAGACAGGATAGCATTATGTTAGCGTCAGAGACAGGGTAGCATTATGTTAGCGTCAGAGACAGGATAGCATTATGTTAGCGTCAGAGACAGGATAGCATTATGTTAGCGTTAGAGACAGGATAGCATTATGTTAGCGTCAGAGACAGGATAGCATTATGTTAGCTTCAGAGACAGGATAGCATTATGTTAGCGTTAGAGACAGGATAGCATTATGTTAGCGTCAGAGACAGGATAGCATTATGTTAGCGTCAGAGATGGATAGCATTATGTTAACGTCAGTGATGGAGCATTATGTTAGCTTCAACTGTCAGCTTCATTTCAATGAATTCAGGAAGTAAACTGAAATTCCACTTCCAATGTGTTCTCAGTGAGAAGCATGGAGGGAAATTGGAATTGGAATTCCAGGTAACTTCCTGAATTGAAGGAATTAAAATGGAAGTGACCCCAACCTTGCACAGAAGAAGAAAAAAAAAAATACACAGAGCATTGTGGGTAGTGTAGTCCATCATGCTGCCTCACCTTGCCACTCAGCTCGTTGATCTGCAGCCTGGCAGCCTTTAGCTCCTCCTGCAGGACCTCCACCTTGGCCCGGTCTGCAGCCGCTCCGACACCACCACCTCCTCCACCACCAGCGCCGTGCCTGGAGCCCTCCTTGTACTTCAGCTTGTTCAGCTCTCCCGTCACCTAAAAGAACGATATAGTGGGCGATTGAAACAGGATGTACTTTAGTAAAACTACCTTAAAGCTTAAATCACTGACTGTATATGGTTCTGGATTAAAGAACGTCTGTTAAATCTGTGGTTCTCAACCTGGGGTACGTGTCCTGTGTCCTTCCCCCAGGAGATACATGTTAAACCTTATGAGACCAGGTGTCCTTCCCCCAGGAGATACATGTTAAACCTTATGACACCAGGTGTCCTTCCCCCAGGAGGTACATGTTAAACCTTATGAGACCAGGTGTCCTTCCCCCAGGAGGTACATGGTAAACCTTATGAGACCAGGTGTCCTTCCCCCAGGAGGTACATGTTAAACCTTATGAGACCAGGTGTCCTTCCCCCAGGAGGTACATGTTAAACCTTATGAGACCAGGTGTCCTTCCCCCAGGAGATAAATGTTAAACCTTATGAGACCAGGTGTCCTTCCCCCAGGTGGTACATGTTAAACCTTATGAGACCAGGTGTCCTTCCCCCAGGAGGTACATGTTAAACCTTATGAGGCCAGGTGTCCTTCACCCAGGAGATAAATGTTAAACCTTATGAGGCCAGGTGTCCTTCCCCCAGGAGGTACATGTTAAACCTTATGGGACCAGGTGTCCTTCCCCCAGGAGGTACATGGTAAACCTTATGAGACCAGGTGTCCTTCCCCCAGGAGATAAATGTTAAACCTTATGAGACCAGGTGTCCTTCCCCCAGGAGGTACATGTTAAACCTTATGGGACCAGGTGTCCTTCCCCCAGGAGGTACATGGTAAACCTTATGAGACCAGGTGTCCTTCCCCCAGGAGGTACATGTTAAACCTTATGACACCAGGTGTCCTTCCCCCATGAGATACATGGTAAACCTTATGAGACCAGGTGTCCTTCCCCCAGGAGGTACATGGTAAACCTTATGGGACCAGGTGTCCTTCCCCCAGGTGGTACATGTTAAACCTTATGAGACCAGGTGTCCTTCCCCCATGAGATACATGGTAAACCTTATGAGACCAGGTGTCCTTCCCCCAGGAGATACATGGTAAACCTTATGAGACCAGGTGTCCTTCCCCCAGGAGGTACATGTTAAACCTTATGGGACCAGGTGTCCTTCCCCCAGGAGGTACATGGTAAACCTTATGAGACCAGGTGTCCTTCCCCCAGGAGATAAATGTTAAACCTTATGAGACCAGGTGTCCTTCCCCCAGGAGGTACATGTTAAACCTTATGACACCAGGTGTCCTTCCCCCATGAGATACATGGTAAACCTTATGAGACCAGGTGTCCTTCCCCCAGGAGGTACATGTTAAACCTTATGAGACCAGGTGTCCTTCCCCCAGGAGATAAATGTTAAACCTTATGAGACCAGGTGTTCTTCCCCCAGGAGGTACATGTTAAACCTTATGGGACCAGGTGTCCTTCCCCCAGGAGGTACATGTTAAACCTTATGGGACCAGGTGTCCTTCCCCCAGGAGGTACATGTTAAACCTTATGGGACCAGGTGTCCTTCCCCCAGGAGATAAATGTTAAACCTTATGGGACCAGGTGTCCTTCCCCCAGGAGGTACATGTTAAACCTTATGAGACCAGGTGTTCTTCCCCCAGGAGGTACATGTTAAACCTTATGGGACCAGGTGTCCTTCCCCCAGGAGGTACATGTTAAACCTTATGACACCAGGTGTCCTTCCCCCATGAGATACATGTTAAACCTTATGGGACCAGGTGTCCTTCCCCCAGGAGGTACATGTTAAACCTTATGAGACCAGGTGTCCTTCCCCCATGAGATACATGGTAAACCTTATGGGACCAGGTGTCCTTCCCCCAGGAGGTACATGGTTAACCTTATGAGACGTTGCTACGAGGGGGTGTTGAGAGAGAGAGATAAATGTGATCAGTAACGACAAATACTCTACTATATGATTCACACGTAGAATGTAAACGGCTTCTTTCCAAATTGCACCCTATTCCCTATATCGCACACTAGTTTCAACCAGAGCCCTTTGCTCCCTGGTCTAAAGTAGTGCACTATATAGGGAATAGGGTGCCATTTTGGGACTAACACTGTTGTTCTCCTCTACATCCTGCAGTAGTAGTGCACTATATAGGGAATAGGGTGCCATTTGGGACGCCACCTTGTTGTTGTCCTCCTCTGCGTCCTGCAGGTTCCTCCTGAGCAGCTCTGCCTCGTCCTCCACCAGCTGTAGCTGCTGTCTCAGCTCCCTGAGTTCCTCTCCCTGCTCCCTGCTGCAGCCATGCTCAGCCGAGCCTCCAGCCACCTCATCCCTGGTAACGCATCGATCAGCACGTCGATCAACACATCCATCAATCAATACATCAATCAATACATCCATCAATCAATACATCCATCAATCAATACATCCATCAATCAATACATCCATCAATCAGCACGTCGATCAACACATCCATCAATCAATACATCAATCAATACATCCATCAATCAATACATCCATCAATCAATACATCCATCAATCAGCACGTCGATCAACACATCCATCAATCAATAAATCGATCAACACATCCATCAATCAATAAATCAATCAATACATCAATCAATCAATACATCAATCAATCAATACGTCAATCAATACATCAATCAATCAATACATCAATCAATCAATACATCAATCAATACATCAATCGATAGATCAATCAATACATCAATCAATATATCAACCAATCAATACATCAATCAATCAAATGTATCTTGTTTATTTACAAAGACATATGGAGATCTGAGAGGATTTGATTGGTATAAGCAATATGGGGAAACTTTTATCAAGCCTATCAGAGAGCAGGGTGGAGCTACTACCATATTGCTGACAGCTGTCAAATCCTCTCAGATCTCCACAAGTGCATCAAGTCTATAGGCTTTAGGGTTTAGGGCGTAGGGTTTAGGGGTCCGTTGGGTCTACCGGTCTCTCCTCTCCTCCAGTTCAGGCCTCAGTCCTCTATTCTCCACCTCTAGTCCTCCCTCCCTCCCTCCCTCCCTCCATCCCTCCCTCCCTACCTGTCTCTCATGTCCTCCAGTTCAGCCTTCAGTCCTCTATTCTCCACCTCCCTCCCTCCCTCCCTCACCCCCTCCATCCCTCCCTCCCTCCCTCCCTCCCTCCCTCCCTCCCTACCTGTCTCTCATGTCCTCCAGTTCAGTCTTCAGTCCTCTATTCCCTCCCTCCCTCCCTCCCTCCCTCCCTCCCTCCCTCCCTCCCTCCCTCCCTCCCTACCTGTCTCTCATGTCCTCCAGTTCAGCCTTCAGTCCTCTATTTTCCACCTCCAACTCTACGATCTTCCTCCCCAGGATGTTGGCTTCCTCCTCCACCAGCCTCAGTCTCAGTTTCAGCTCTGACTCCCGGGTGGTAGCTGGTCCACCAGCCTCTCCCTTGGGCCCAGGGCTATCCACATCCCCGTAGAAAGAGCGATACTTCTGCAGCTCGTGTTCCAGCCGGTCCTTCTCCTTGTCAATTTTAGCCATCTTCTTCCTCATTAAAATGGCTTCCTCCTTGATGAAGGCCAACTGGCATTTCAGATCTTCGTTGTCCTCCTGAAGGAGAGAAGAAGAATATAATATATATATATGTTTTGGTCTCGTCTCTTTCGTCATTATAGTTTGACGAATAACAATGATGTAAAACATTGTTGAAAATAGTGCCGTACTTCTATTGGAGTCTGTGGAATCCTCTTCTCTTTCTGAACGTCCCTGCCTCCTCTCCTCTTCAGTGACAGCTGCAGAGAATAAAGATGGAATCATCAGCCCACCTGTTAACTGTTGTACATGACTGGTGGAATCTGTCGTGGACAGTACCATGTTCTTTACAGGACAGGCTGTTAATCATTAAAACATGACTCTCGGGAAACCTCTTAACTAACAAGCTTGTGATGAGTAACCAGACCCTGTGTTAACTCCCTGAGCTAACGTCTCGGCTTTAGCTCGGCAGGCTTAACACGGTGTTGTGGCACGCAGGAGACCTGGGTTTGAATCCAGCTGGTCACGTGACACTGCGGAACCTTGCCCTCCCTGACAGCAGGTGTCCTCATTACCTCCTTCTCCAGCTGGTTGTGCAGGGCCTGCTTGGTCACCTCCACCTAACCCTAACCCACCACCCTAACCCTCCCCTGTCTACCCCTGTCCCCCCCCCCCCACCTCACCCCATCCCTCCCCCTCATCACCTCCTTGGCCTTCTCCAGCTGGTTGTGCAGGGCCTGCTCAGTCACCTCCACCTAACCCTAACCCACCACCCTAACCCTCCCCTGTCTACCCCTGTCCCCCCCCCACCTCACCCCTTCCCTCCCCCTCATCACCTCCTTGGCCTTCTCCAGCTGGTTGTGCAGGGCCTGCTCAGTCACCTCCACCTAACCCTAACCCACCACCCTTACCCTCCCCTGTCTACCCCTGTCCCCCCCCCCCACCTCACCCCTTCCCTCCCCCTCATCACCTCCTTGGCCTTCTCCAGCTGGTTGTGCAGGGCCTGCTCAGTCACCTCCACCTAACCCTAACCCACCACCCTAACCCTCCCCTGTCTACCCCTGTCCCCCCCCCACCTCACCCCTTCCCTCCCCCTCATCACCTCCTTGGCCTTCTCCAGCTGGTTGTGCAGGGCCTGCTTGGTCACCTCCACCTCTATCAGCTTTTGCCTTAGCTTCTCGTTCTCCTCCTCTGTCTTCGTCCTTTTCTCCTCCACATTCTCCAACTCATGGTGCAGACGCACTGACACATCCTTCGCTACCTAGAGAGGGGGGGCGGGGGGCAGAGAGACAGGGAGGGAGAGAGACAGGGAGGGAGAGAGAGGGAGAGAGACAGGGAGGGAGAGGGAGAGAGAGAGAGGGAGGGGTAGGGAAGTGGAGAGGGAGGGGGAGGGAAGTGGAGAGGGAGGGGGAGATGGAGAGAGAGAGGGATGGAGGGGGAGAGCGAATGGGAAAGGGAGGGGGAGTGGGGGAGGGAGAGGGATGGAGGGGGAGAGAGACAGGGAGGGGGAGATTTATTTAAATTGATTTTTTATAAATTTGACAGGATTTCTTAAAACCTGTTTTTGCTTCGTCATTATGGGGTATTGTGATGTCATTATGGGGTATTGTGATGTCATTATGGGGTATTGTGATGTCATTATGGAGTATTGTGATGTCATTATGGGGTATTGTGTGTAGATTGATGAGGATTTGTTTTTATTTAATCCATTTTAGAAAAAGGTTGCAACGTAACAAAATGTGGAAAAGGTCAAGGGGTCTGAATACTTTCAGAATCCACTGCATATGTAACTGTATATACACAAGCATTTTGGGAATAGAATGGCATTTGGATCAAACCAAATAGCATTCATCACATCCACAGTTCACAGCAGACACAGTCTAGACAACATTACCGTCAGGTCCCACCCTATGACATATAGTCTAGACAACATTACCTTCAGGTCCCACCCTATGACATATAGAGTCTAGACAACATTACCCTATGACATATAGAGTCTAGACAACATTACCCTATGACATATAGAGTCTAGACAACATTACCCTATGACATATAGAGTCTAGACTACATTACCCTATGACATATAGAGTCTAGACTACATTACCCTATGACATATAGAGTCTAGACAACATTACCCTATGACATATAGCGTCTAGACAACATTACCTTACGACATATAGAGTCTAGACAACATTACCCTATGACATATAGAGTCTAGACAACATTACCCTATGACATATAGAGTCTAGACAACATTACCTTATGACATATAGAGTCTAGACAACATTACCTTCAGGTCAAACCATATGACATATAGAGTCTAGACAACATTACCCTATGATATATAGAGTCTAGACAACATTACCTTCAGGTCCCACCCTATGACATATAGAGTCTAGACAACATTACCTTTAGGTCCCACCCTATGACATATAGAGACTAGACAACATTACCTTCAGGTCCCACCCTATGACATATAGAGACTAGACAACATTACCTTTAGGTCCCACCCTATGCCATATAGAGTTTAGACAACATTATCCTATGACATATAGAGACTAGACAACATTACCTTCAGGTCCCACCCTATGACATATAGAGTCTAGACACCATTACCCTATGACATATAGAGTCTAGACAACATTACCTTCAGGTCCCACCCTATGACATATAGAGTCTAGACAACATTACCCTATGACATATAGAGTCTAGAAAACATTACCTTCAGGTCAAACCCTATGACATATAGAGTCTAGACAACATTACCTTCAGGTCCCACCCTATGACATATAGAGTCTAGACAACATTACCCTATGATATATAGAGTCTAGACAACATTACCTTCAGGTCCCACCCTATGACATATAGAGTCTAGACTACATTACCCTATGACATATAGAGTCTAGACAACATTACCCTATGACATATAGAGTCTAGACAACATTACCCTATGACATATAGAGTCTAGACAACATTACCTGATGACATATAGAGTCTAGACAACATTACCCTATGACATATAGAGTCTAGACAACATTACCTGATGACATATAGAGTCTAGACAACATTACCTTATGACATATAGAGTCTAGACAACATTACCTTCAGGTCAAACCCTATGACATATAGAGTCTAGACAACATTACCCTATGACATATAGAGTCTAGACAACATTACCCTATGACATATAGAGTCTAGACAACATTACCCTATGACATATAGAGTCTAGACAACATTACCTTATGACATATAGAGTCTAGACAACATTACCTGATGACATATAGAGTCTAGACAACATTACCTTATGACATATAGAGTCTAGACAACATTACCTGATGACATATAGAGTCTAGACAATATTTCCTTCAGGTATTTTAACAGACCTAACACATTGGTCAATCTAAGCACAGGCAGTAGCGCTATAGGTTCATTGGTGTGTTAGAAATATTTTTTCTATTTTCAATATCACAATTATCGCCGCACTTGTTGGCATTGGTGCGAAAGGACTTGGTTTAATGAATAAACAAGTTGTGGGTGTCTCGAGGCTTGGCCCCTCACTGAAATGCAATGGTTCATTGGATCAGTGTTAAACTTTGCACATACACTGCTGCCATCTAGTGGCCAAAATCTAAATTATTTTATGGGCCGGAAAATAGTTATCCTAGAGTCTAGACAGCGTCTTACCTTCAAGTCCTGCTCCAGGGCCCTCAGTAGCTCTCCGTCTACCTCTCCCGTCTGAGCGAACCTCATCCTCTTCCTCTCCGCCTTCCTCAGACGGTACTGGAGAATCCGGCAGTTCTTATTGGCTCGCTCCAGCTCGCGATGCATGTCCTGCAGCTGGCACGCGTCCTCTTCGTAGAACGTGTCTCTCATCTCGTCCATCTCCGCTCTCATCTCCTCTATCTCAGTCTAATGGGAATGAATGAGAGAGAGAAAGAGAGAGATGGAGAGGGACACAGCAATTAGAGGCATCAATAAAACATTATAGAGGCAACAGCAAAGGCGTCATGCCCATAGGGGCACAGGGGCACGTGCCCCCTCAGATTTGTGCTGTAAATATTACTTTTTTTAACTATAATTTTTTTTACATATATATATATATATATATATATATATATATTATTTTTTATTTTTTTTTTCTTCTTTTTTTTCTTCTCTGTAATACTACTAGCCACTTTTAGGAAGCAATTTTATGAAGTTGGCTTTAGCTAGCCCAGATAGGTTCCCAATCTCCCAACCTCATAACTAGCTACCAAGGAGCCATTTTCAGGCTATAAAGTTAAGAGTAGCTAGCTTGTCTAACTATCTTAGCTGGCATGCCTGCTGGCAAGGCAGGTAGACTTTAGAAAACCAATCAATAACTAAATGTACTGAATAAGACTCACATTCCTTTCAATGTTTTACCCAGATTTGAGCAGAGATGCAGAAAAGCATATTTAGTTTCATTAAAAAAAAGAGCCACCAGTAAGGAGAATAGAAACATCTCAAGAGGTTTAGATATGCAGAGGAATATATATATATATTGGACATATAATTAAGCATAATGATTATGGCTCTAGATTGCTGGAAAAAAAAGCTGTTTCAGGTGTTTGAAAAATGATAAATTCTCCAATTTATGGACAGGGGCATAGCCCCTCTCCGGAAACCCCCCTACCCCCTACCCCCAGCCATCCTCATGTACTTTCTGCCCCTCAGATTTTGGGGGTGCATGACGCCCCTGGGCAACAGTATAAAGCGTAGGCTGCTAAAACATGCTGTTATTAAACCCATTATTTTTAAACCCATACAGACGTGACAATGGCAGACATATAGACATACCTTTAGCTCATCATTTTCATCCTCCAGTTTCTCTATCTCCTCCTGAAATAGCTGGTCGGGCTCAGGTACCGGTTCGGGCTCGTTAACGATGGCCTCAGGGGAGAGATCCTCTGGTACCGCCGTTTCTGTGACCGGCTCCGGGGGAGACTGTGTCTTTGTCTTCATCTTTCCTCCTCCTTTTTTTAAGCTTTTATTCAGGTGAAACTGGATCAGCTCAGACTGCAAACATCCCTCTCTCCAGAAGCCAGGGCCGCAGCCCACACTGCTCTTGCCAGAGGTTTTTTTGTTTCCGGTCGTTGTACCGCTAGCCTCACCTTCTCCTCCCCCTCCTCTCGGGTTATTGTTCTTCAATTTAGGAGATTTGGATGAACAAGGTTGATCAGAAACAACCCGTGTTGTATCCCCCTTCAAACACGATATATCAGTACAACGCGAGTCTTCAGACTGACTGCTGCGCTCCTCTGCCGCTCCTCTGCCGCTCCCAGCCGCCGCCGCCGCCCTGGTCAACGTATGGATTTCAGCACCATCGGACTGGACAGGGACCGCGCCTGCCACGCTTGCCGCGCCTTTGAAAGAAAAATACTGTCTGTCTTTGCTGGTTGCCGTGGAGACCGGGGAGCTGCCGCGGCTGCCTCTCCCTCCTCCGCACTGCTTTGACGCGATGCTCTTTGACGGAGTGCTGCTTTTCGGTGTCTCTTTAGATCCAATGTCTTTGCCGCCAGCCGGGGAGGAAGCGCGCTGTAGCTGCTGCCTTCTGTTGCTATTGTCTAGCTGGCTGCGGGAGTCGGCAGCGCCGCCCGACGCAGGGTTCATGGTGTCATATAGAGAGGATGGACGTTCAGTTCAATAGCCTAGTCTACAATCCACATCACATCATCACATCAGCCAGACAGTACCCTCCCTGCGCTGTGTTCTTCTGGCTGAAAAATAATACAGTGAACACATCGTTATTTTAACTACAAAGAAAAAAGAAACATAAGCCGAGAAACGGAGGTGATTTGCTTCCATGCGTTTCTTGAAAGTAGACTCAAGTAGGCTAAACGAGAGGCCATTCTATTCTGAGAGGTCTTTAAATATAGAGCGTGGCTGAAATTAATATTTTATGTAAAAGGCACCTTCATAACAACACTGCCCCAATCCACCCACAATAAGGTTGCAGTACCAACACCATCAGACCAGGCCCACCGGGCTACTAGCCCGCACGCAGAGAATGGCTGCAGTAATTGGAAATCTCATCAGCCAATTAAATTGCACTAGGCTGAAGCATGTGTCCAGCCATTCTACTGTTAGATCTCTCTCTCTCTCTCTCTCTCTCTCTCTCTCTCTCTCTCTCTCTCTCTCTTTTTCTCATTCTTTTAAAGACAGGATTCTTCGGAAGCTCTGACCTCTAGAAGTAAACATCGTCGAGACAAGGCTCGAGGGAAAATGTTTTGAATATCTGTCAGGTTCGTGGCTGTCGTTCCACTCCTACCGCTCCGACACGTCCGATGAGACTTTATCAACCGGATGGAACGGATAAACCCGCTGAGACACTACTCAACCGGATGGAAGGGATAAACCTGCAAAATAAAGGAGCGAGCAATCTACACGATGCTCGCGTTGTAGTACAATCAATAGTTAAATACCGTCTAGAATTCGATAGTCAACCTAGTGTGTGTAGTCTAATGAGAGGTTAGTTTCCGACAGAAACCACACACACACACACACACACACACTGGGTCTAACAAATCATAAAGATTCAAATCGATTGACACAATTAAAACCCTTTGTCCTCTCTAAGCACTAAATATATATTGATGTTAATCATACAAATAAGAGTTATTCTTAACCAATGAAAACAATGAATATCATTTAAAGGACATCTTACCAGCAGTATCCCGGCGACAGTGATGGGGAGGAGGAGGAGGAGGAGGAGGAGGAATCCCCTCCTCTGAATCTCTTTGAGCGCACGCGGCCCCAACCACCAATGAAACTGGTTCTAATGTACATTACATTACGTCACCTCGGGGAGGGGAGGGGCGCAGAAAGAGACTAACCGGAAGATGAAGGTGGAAGTGCTTAGTTGGCACCTGGCAGGATTCATGATGATATACACAAATAATGCATTCTCATGAATGATGACCTGAAGATTTACGGCACCATAATTGGTGATAATGCCGCCAAAACTACCTTGTTGATTTAAAGATTGTCAGAGAGAGAGAGAGAGAGACAGAGAGAGAGAGAGAGAGAGAGAGAGAGAGGAGAGAGAGAGACACAGAGAGAGAGAGAGAGAGACAGAGACAGACAGAGAGAGAGAGAGAGAGAGAGAGAGAGGCAGTCCTATCAGAGGCTTTTGATGGTAGATAAACAAGGGGTATCCCTCCTTGAATACATGGTTCCTGTCTACAACCAGTTGTATGGTTTGTTACACTTTGAAATCAATGGTTTTTGGTTTGGTGTACATTTAAGCATAATTATGTTGCCATGCAACTGGAGGGAGGTATATTCTATCACTCTGCCTCTGTGTTTCAAAACAAGCTGAGTACCAAAGACATCCAGCCAACATTGTCACTTTCCATTTATTCCTGGCTTGTCACTGAGACTCTCTCTCTCCTCTTGCTATCTCTTTTGCTCTTGCTTATCTCTTTTGCTCTTGCTATCTCTTTTGATCTATCTCTCTCTCTCTCTCTCTCTCTCTTCTCGCTCCTCTCTCTCTCTCTCTCTCTCTCTCGCAGCCTCAAGCTGTGTTGTGAAACTGTTTCACAGGAGCCTGGAGACCGTCAGAGCTGAGTTAAGAGAAAGAGGGGGGGTACTTTTTGAACAGAGCTACGGGACAGAGACAGTCAAATGCTCTCACCGTCCCTGGGTTATCTCTCACCACTCCTCACACTAACTGGGTTATCTCTCACCCTCCTCACACTAACTGGGTTATCTCTCACCCTCTTCACACTAACTGGGTTATCTCTCACCCTCCTCACACTAACTGGGTTATCTCTCACCCTCCTCACACTAACTGGGTTATCTCTCACCCTCCTCACACTAACTGGGGTGTGTACCCCCCCAACCCCCCTCCACCCCAACTCTCCTCTAGTCCTCTCCACCTAACCCCTGCTCTCCTCCTCCCCATCCTCCCCCACCTCTCCCCCTCTTCCTCTCCTCCCCCCCACCTCGCCCCCTCCTCTCCTCCCCCCCACCTCGCCACCCCTCTCCCCCTCCTCCTCTCCCCCCCCCCCACCTCACCACCCCTCTCCCCCCCCCCACCTCACCACCCCTCTCCCCGTCCTCCTCTCCTCCCCCCCCACCTCGCCACCCCTCTCCCCCTCCTCCGCTCCTCCTGCCACCTCGCCACCACTCTCCCCCTCCTCCTCCTCTCCTCCCCCCCACCTCGCCACCCCTCTCCCCCTCTCCTCCTCCCCCTCCTCCTCTCCTCCCCCTCCTCCTCTCCTCCCACTCCTCCTCCTCCCCCCCCACCTCGCCACCCCTCTCCCCCTCCTCCTCTCCTCATGCCACCTCGCCACCACTCCTCCTCCTCTCCTCCCCCCCCACCTCGCCGCCCCTCTCCCCCTCCGCCTCTCCTCCCCCTCTCCTCCCCCCTCCTCCTCTCCCCCCAACCTCTCCTCCCCCCACCTCTCCACCTCCTCTCCCCTCCCTGCCAACTGTGAGGGCCTTATTATGACAGATGTCTACATCCCTGCAGGGCCCAGTCTCTCTCCAATTAAATCCACTCAACATTAAATTAACCCTTGAACATCGCTTCTGTATCTTCCTGAAATCCAATCAACCATGTACAGCCTCTATATTCTGCATCCTCAAATTGTGAAAAGTTGATTACATGTTATCCATTGTCCAGTTATTATTCCATCTTTGATGTCTTATAAGCAACAGTCTAAAATGAGATGAGATACCTCTAGTCTGATCCTGTAACTCCAGTCTGATCCTGTAACTGTAGTCTGATCCTGTAACTGTAGTCTGATCTTTGACCCCCCCCCCATTTGTCTTGTACACTGCTGCTACTCGCGTGTATATAGCCTGCACACTGACTCGGTACCGGTACCTCCTGTATATAGCCTCCACATTGACTCGGTACCGGTACCTCCTGTATATAGCCTCCACATTGACTCGGTACCGGTACCTCCTGTATATAGCCTCCACACTGACTCGGTACCGGTACCTCCTGTATATAGCCTCCACATTGACTCTGTACCGGTACCCCTGTATATAGCCTCCACATTGACTCTGTACCGTAACACCCTGTATATAGCCTCCACATTGACTCGGTACCGGTACCTCCTGTATATAGCCTCCACATTGACTCGGTACCGGTACCTCCTGTATATAGCCTCCACATTGACTCTGTACCGGTACCCCCTGTATATAGCCTCCACATTGACTCTGTACCGGTACCTCCTGTATATAGCCTCCACATTGACTCGTGTACCGGTACCTCCTGTATATAGCCTCCACATTGACTCGGTACCGGTACCTCCTGTATATAGCCTCCACATTGACTCGGTACCGGTACCTCCTGTATATAGCCTCCACATTGACTCTGTACCGGTACCTCCTGTATATAGCCTCCACATTGACTCTGTACCGGTACCTCCTGTATATAGCCTCCACATTGACTCTGTACCGGTAACCTCCTGTATATAGCCTCCACATTGACTCGCGACCCGTACATCGGTACCTCTCTGTATATAGCCTCCACATTGACTCTGTACCGGTACCTCCTGTATATAGCCTCCACATTGACTCTGTACCGGTACCCCCTGTATATAGCCTCCACATTGACTCTCGTACCGGTACCTCCTGTATATAGCCTCCACATCTGACTCGGTACCGGTACCTCCTGTATATAGCCTCCACATTGACTCGGTACCGGTACCTCCTGTATATAGCCTCCACATTGACTCTGTACCGGTACCCCCTGTATATAGCCTCCACATTGACTCTGTACCGGTACCTCCTGTATATAGCCTCCACATTGACTCTGTACCGGTACCTCCTGTATATAGCCTCCACATTGACTCGGTACCGGTACCTCCTGTATATAGTTTGGTTAGTGTTATGTTATTGTGTTACTTTTTATTTTAAAAAATATATATATTTATATTAGTTTATTTGGTGAATATTTTCTTAACTCTTCTTGAACTGCACTGTTGGTTAAGGGCTTGTAAGTAAGCATTTCACCTTAAGGTCTTGGGTCATGTGACAAATAAGGTTTGACCTGATTTGATCCTGAGATATCCTGTAAATATAGTCTGATCCTGAGATATCCTGTAAATATAGTCTGATCCTGAGATATCCTGTAAATATAGTCTGATCCTGAGATATCCTGTAAATATAGTCTGATCCTGAGATATCCTGTAAATATAGTCTGATCCTGAGATATCCTGTAAATACAGTCTGATCCTGAGGTATTGTGTAACTCTAGTCTGATCTTGAGGTATTGTGTAACTCTAGTCTGATCCTGAGGTATTGTGTAACTCTAGTCTGATCTTGAGGTATTGTGTAACTCTAGTCTGAAGGACAGCTGGGAGGACATCACAGAGAGAGAGAGACACACACACACACACACACACACACACACACACACACACACACACACACACACACACACACACAGAGAGAGAGAGACAGAGAGAGAGGCAGGGGCAGAACTTATTGATTTGGAAGCCCCAGGCAGAGGCCAGTCTAAGGGCCCCCCTATAATGGGTTTTACAGTAAAGAGGTACCGTAAAACTTCAATTAATTGCCCAGGAGTTTTTAAATCCCCGAACACAACAGGAACTTATTAGAGACAGGTTTCTATTATAGCCAGGTGTCTATTAACTATGCTCATTTAAGTAGTTCATTGTTTAATTCCAGCATTCACTTTCATGTATTAATATATTTCTTCATTTCCTGCACTAATGTGTTATCGTTTACACACTGAGTCACATTTCTTTTGACTCAGTATGCCTCTAGATTTCTTTTAAACTTTTCCTTGACATAACAACTATTCTCCTCTTTGACTGTGCATTTTTTGGCAGTTCTTACTTTCGCCACTAGAGGGCGATCAGCTGGTTTCTAGGAGTCTGTACTCCGGGAAGTTGTTGACGGTTTTTTGTGCTTGCCAGTTAGCTAGCAGTTCTCAGCTGTTAGCAGCCAATGGCTAGCAGTTCTCAGCTGTTAGCAGCCAATGGCTAGCAGTTATCTGCTGTGTAGCAACCAAATGGCTAGCCTTTCTCAGCTGTTGGCAGCAAATGGATAGCAGTTTCTCAGCTGTTAGCAACCAATGGCTAGCAGTTATCTGCTGTTAGCAGCCAATGGCTAGCAGTTATTTCCTGTTAGCAACCAATGGCTAGCAGTTATCTCCTGTTAGCAACCAATGGCTAGCAGTTCTCAGCTGTTAGCAGCCAATGGTTAGCAGTTATCTGCTGTTAGCAGCCAATGGCTAGCAGTTCTCAGCTGTTAGCAGCCAATGGTTAGCAGTTATCTGCTGTTAGCAGCCAATGGCTAGCAGTTATCTCCTGTTAGCAACCAATGGCTAGCAGTTCTCAGCTGTTAGCAGCCAATGGCTAGCAGTTCTCAGCTGTTGGCAGCCAATGGCTAGCAGTTCTCAGCTGTTGGCAGCCAATGGTTAGCAGTTCTCAGCTGTTAGCAGCCAATGGCTAGCAGGTTCTTACTGGTGATAAAATGGATGATTGCCATAATTTTTGTTAGTCATTACTTAATTATTAAATCTAACAAATCAAACATTAAACCTCGTAAACAATTCATGGTAATGCATGGTAACCTAGTAAACAATTCATGGTAATGCATGGTAACCTCGTAAACAATTCATGGTAATGCATGGTAACCTCGTAAACAATTCATGGTAATGCATGGTAACCTCGTAAACAATTCATGGTAATGCATGGTAACCTAGTAAACAATTCATGGTAATGCATGGTAACCTCGTAAACAATTCATGGTAATGCATGGTAACCTCGTAAACAATCCATGGTAATGCATGGTAACCTCGTAAACAATCCATGGTAATGCATGGTAACCTCGTAAACAATTCATGGTAATGCATGGTAACCTAGGAAACAATTCATGGTAATGCATGGTAACCTCGTAAACAACGTATATTTGAAACAGGCTTTTATTTGAAACAGGCTTTTATTTGCTGAAATGTGTGACGTCGCCCGGCTATTAAAAGGGACAGCCGGCCTTTTGAGATTCGCCGTTTAATTGAAGTTTTACGGTAATTGAACTGTAAAAATGTATTACCTTTAAAATGTGCCATAAACACAACCAGTCATGATGTTTTCATCTGATTGTCAAACAAATCACTTCAAAAAAATATGGTTACCTTTGCATGTTCATCCCAAATAATGTGGCCTCATTAACCTGGGCACAGTGTCCAGGCAAAATCCCCCAGTGGTGTAAAGTACTTAAGTAAAAATATTATAAAGTACTACTTAAGTAGTGTTTTGGGGTATCTGACCTTTACTATTTATATTTTTGACAACTTTTATTTCACTACATTCGTAAAGAAAATAATGTACTTTTTACTCCATACATTTTCCCTGAAACCCAAAAGTACTTGTTACATTTTGAATGTTTAGCAGGACAGGACATGGTCCAATTCACACACTTATCAAGTGTGTGAACTGGTCATCCCTACTGCTTCTGATCTGGCAGACTCACTAAATACAAATGCTTCGTTTGTAAATGAAGTCTAGAGTATTGGATTGTGCCCCTGGCGATCCGTAAAAAATAAATAAAGAAAGAAAATTGTGCCGTCTGGTTTGCTTAATATAAAGAACGTGAAATGATTTATACTTTTACTTTTGATACTTAAGTATATTTTAGCAATTACATTTACTTTTGATACTTAATAAGTATATTTAAAACCAAATACTTTTAAACTTTTACTCAAGTAGTATTTTACTGAGTGACTTTCACTTTTACTTGAGTCATTTTCTATTAAAGTATCTTTACTTTTACTCAAGTATGACAATCGGGTACTTTTTCCACCACTGAACCCCTCCTCCCCCCCTTTCAACCATTTTCCAACTTTGAAGCTTCCCGCAGATTTTGCTGCTGTTGAACCAACCTGCTGAAGCAAGACAGAATTAGAGCGATGAAGCTGAGCAGCCCTTGACAGCGTAAATCGTAGGTCCGCCACTGGAGAGAGACAGAGACAGAGAGTCCTTGATTAACTCACATCCCAAAATAATACCACCACCCTGCTTCACCCTGCCCTCTGTCAACCTCCCCCTCCTCCTCCTCCTCCTCCTCCTTCCCCAACACCAGCACAATGACCTCATGCCCAGACTCATCCAGGCTGCTTTGCATTGTTGGAAATCTGAGACTGTGTCCTAATCCTTCATGTTTATTCAGGGTTTGTGTAACGTGTGTCGGGGGCCCCAGGCACCAATAGTCTAGGTACTTTGGAAATCATAATGCTACACGATTATGAAGCAATTTTCAGTGACACAGCCACAGTTTTGTCTTTGAGTGACGACCAATGAGGAGCGCTAAGGGAGCGGCCTGCTGGGTTTTTAATGAGTGGGCGTGTTCTGGCCTCAGCTTGTGGGGTAGGAGGAGCTACAGATTCTACAGATACTGGTTCATAATAGGACTGCAGGCTAAGCAAAGATCCGCAAGAATACTTACGTTTGCATTGCATCAATTTAATCCGATTTTACGAGTGATAAATCAAAAAAAAAAGCAACTGTATGTATATGACTTATTACTGGGTCTCGTGGGGCTGGAATCTACTGCTCTGTTCTCCTCTCCCTGTGAATTTCCAGCAGGCATATAGATGAACACCTGTCTGCTCTAGCCTGGTCCTGAAGGATGACTGTGTGAGGGAGGAGACAAGGGGGGGGGGGGACTATGAAGGCGTAGAAATTCTCCTTAATTAGTCCTCTGGACCATCCAATAACAGGGCTAGGACAGATATTTGACACTTTAAAAACTGTATGTATATGACTTATTACTGGGTCTCGTGGGGCTGGAATCTACTGCTCTGTTCTCCTCTCCCTGTGAATTTCCAGCAGGCATATAGATGAACACCTGTCTGCTCTAGCCTGGTCCTGAAGGATGACTGTGTGAGGGAGGAGACAAGGGGGGGGGGGGGGACTATGAAGGCGTAGAAATTCTCCTTAATTAGTCCTCTGGACCATCCAATAACAGGGCTAGGACAGATATTTGACACTTTAAAAAAAAAAAATGTTTCTACTTGCCTAAATAGTTTGAAGAAGAAACTAAGAGTTATTGTGAGGCCAGGGAATCTTCTCTCGATATCTGAGATGTTGAAACAGTTTTAACATTTCCTCAGATACAAAGAGCAGATTCCCTGGCCTGCTGTTTCAATGCAGACCAGAGAATCTTCTCTCTGTATCTGAGGAGATGTTGAAACTGCAGTCAGTGAGGAAATATAGGAGCCTAAAGGGGAGATGCTTGCTAAAATTACAGCTTTCCTATATTGAGTTATAAAAGTATTGCTCCGGGTAACAGAATAACAAAGACCCGCCCTTCATCTCCTTCTCTGGCAATGCTAACACCCACCCATAAACTCTCTTGTCTAGTAGTGCATGACCACACACACACACACACACACACACACACACACACACACACACACACACATCCAACTGTGTGGGGGCTCTCACAGATTACAGAAGAGGGTGTGTGTGTGTGTGTGGTAGGGAGGTGTGAGAGCCCCCCGGTTTAATTTAGAACCACGGCTGTGTACAGTTACCATGGAAACCTTTGTTTCCGTGAAGCGTGGGGATGAGGAAGAAGGATGCTGATTGGTCCTTGGGGCCCCTGATCAGTGACATAAAGGAGTAGGTGACCTCCTGGATCACACATCTGTTAAACAGCTAGTCTGCATCCCCAATGGGACCCTCTTCCCTTTATAGGGCACTAGATGCACCCATAGGGTTTTGGTCAAAAGTAGGGCACTATGTAGGGAATAGGCTGCCATTTGGAACACTCCTCTATTTCCTCACTGACTGCAGTTTCAACATCTCCTCAGATTCACAAGCATTTTCGTTACACCCGCAATAACATCTGCTAAATATGTGTATGTGACCAATAGACTTCGATTCGATTTTGACCCTAGTGTTATTTACAGTGAGGACTCTCCCCTGACTGGTCACTCCTCTACACAGGTTAGATACTGGACTGGACTGGATAGGAGAAAGAAACATGGTGGACATACAGGTTAGATACTAGACTGGACTGGATAGGAGAAAGAAACATGGTGGACATACAGGTTAGATACTGGACTGGACTGGATAGGAGAAAGAAACATGGTGGACATACAGGTTAGATACTAGACTGGATAGGAGAAAGAAACATGGTGGACATACAGGTTAGATACTGGACTGGACTGGATAGGAGAAAGGAACATGGTGGACATACAGGTTAGATACTGGACTGGATAGGAGAAAGGAACATGGTGGACATACAGGTTAGATACTAGACTGGATAGGAGAAAGGAACATGGTGGACATACAGGTTAGATACTGGACTGGACTGGATAGGAGAAAGGAACATGGTGGACATACAGGTTAGATACTGGACTGGACTGGATAGGAGAAAGGAACATGGTGGACATACAGGTTAGATACTAGACTGGATAGGAGAATGAAACATGGTGGACATACAGGTTAGATACTAGACTGGACTGGATAGGAGAAAGGAACATGGTGGACATACAGGTTAGATACTAGACTGGATAGGAGAAAGAAACATGGTGGACATACAGGTTAGATACTAGACTGGATAGGAGAAAGAAACATGGTGGACATACAGGTTAGATACTAGACTGGACTGGATAGGAGAAAGGAACATGGTGGACATACAGGTTAGATACTAGACTGGATAGGAGAAAGAAACATGGTGGACATACAGGTTAGATACTGGACTGGACTGGATAGGAGAAAGGAACATGGTGGACATACAGGTTAGATACTAGACTGGACTGGATAGGAGAAAGGAACATGGTGGACATACAGGTTAGATACTAGACTGGACTGGATAGGAGAAAGGAACATGGTGGACATACAGGTTAGATACTAGACTGGACTGGATAGGAGAAAGGAACATGGTGGACATACAGGTTAGATACTAGACTGGACTGGATAGGAGAAAGAAACATGTTGGACATACAGGTTAGATACTAGACTGGATAGGAGAAAGGAACATGGTGGACATACAGGTTAGATACTAGACTGGATAGGAGAAAGGAACATGGTGGACATACAGGTTAGATACTAGACTGGATAGGAGAAAGGAACATGGTGGACATACAGGTTAGATACTAGACTGGATAGGAGAAAGAAACATGGTGGACATACAGGTTAGATACTAGACTGGATAGGAGAAAGAAACATGGTGGACATACAGGTTAGATACTAGACTGGATAGGAGAAAGGAACATGGTGGACATACAGGTTAGATACTAGACTGGACTGGATAGGAGAAAGAAACATGGTGGACATACAGGTTAGATACTGGACTGGACTGGATAGGAGAAAGGAACATGGTGGACATACAGGTTAGATACTAGACTGGATAGGAGAAAGGAACATGGTGGACATACAGGTTAGATACTAGACTGGATAGGAGAAAGGAACATGGTGGACATACAGGTTAGATACTAGACTGGATAGGAGAAAGGAACATGGTGGACATACAGGTTAGATACTAGACTGGACTGGATAGGAGAAAGGAACATGGTGGACATACAGGTTAGATACTAGACTGGACTGGATAGGAGAAAGGAACATGGTGGACATACAGGTTAGATACTAGACTGGACTGGATAGGAGAAAGGAACATGGTGGACATACAGGTTAGATACTGGACTGGACTGGATAGGAGAAAGGAACATGGTGGACATACAGGTTAGATACTAGACTGGACTGGATAGGAGAAAGGAACATGGTGGACATACAGGTTAGATACTAGACTGGACTGGATAGGAGAAAGGAACATGGTGGACATACAGGTTAGATACTAGACTGGACTGGATAGGAGAAAGGAACATGGTGGACATACAGGTTAGATACTAGACTGGACTGGATAGGAGAAAGGAACATGGTGGACATACAGGTTAGATACTAGACTGGACTGGATAGGAGAAAGAAACATGGTGGACATACAGGTTAGATACTGGACTGGACTGGATAGGAGAAAGGAACATGGTGGACATACAGGTTAGATACTAGACTGGATAGGAGAAAGGAACATGGTGGACATACAGGTTAGATACTGGACTGGACTGGATAGGAGAAAGGAACATGGTGGACATACAGGTTAGATACTAGACTGGATAGGAGAAAGGAACATGGTGGACATACAGGTTAGATACTGGACTGGATAGGAGAAAGGAACATGGTGGACATACAGGTTAGATACTAGACTGGATAGGAGAAAGGAACATGGTGGACATACAGGTTAGATACTGGACTGGACTGGATAGGAGAAAGAAACATGGTGGACATACAGGTTAGATACTAGACTGGATAGGAGAAAGAAACATGGTGGACATACAGGTTAGATACTAGACTGGATAGGAGAAAGGAACATGGTGGACATACAGGTTAGATACTGGACTGGACTGGATAGGAGAAAGGAACATGGTGGACATACAGGTTAGATACTAGACTGGACTGGATAGGAGAAAGAAACATGGTGGACATACAGGTTAGATACTGGACTGGACTGGATAGGAGAAAGGAACATGGTGGACATACAGGTTAGATACTAGACTGGATAGGAGAAAGAAACATGGTGGACATACAGGTTAGATACTGGACTGGATAGGAGAAAGGAACATGGTGGACATACAGGTTAGATACTGGACTGGACTGGATAGGAGAAAGGAACATGGTGGACATACAGGTTAGATACTGGACTGGATAGGAGAAAGAAACATGGTGGACATACAGGTTAGATACTGGACTGGACTGGATAGGAGAAAGGAACATGGTGGACATACAGGTTAGATACTAGACTGGATAGGAGAAAGGAACATGGTGGACATACAGGTTAGATACTGGACTGGACTGGATAGGAGAAAGAAACATGGTGGACATACAGGTTAGATACTAGACTGGACTGGATAGGAGAAAGAAACATGGTGGACATACAGGTTAGATACTGGACTGGATAGGAGAAAGGAACATGGTGGACATACAGGTTAGATACTAGACTGGATAGGAGAAAGGAACATGGTGGACATACAGGTTAGATACTGGACTGGACTGGATAGGAGAAAGGAACATGGTGGACATACAGGTTAGATACTGGACTGGACTGGATAGGAGAAAGAAACATGGTGGACATACAGGTTAGATACTAGACTGGATAGGAGAAAGGAACATGGTGGACATACAGGTTAGATACTAGACTGGATAGGAGAAAGGAACATGGTGGACATACAGGTTAGATACTAGACTGGACTGGATAGGAGAAAGGAACATGGTGGACATACAGGTTAGATACTGGACTGGACTGGATAGGAGAAAGAAACATGGTGGACATACAGGTTAGATACTAGACTGGACTGGATAGGAGAAAGGAACATGGTGGACATACAGGTTAGATACTAGACTGGATAGGAGAAAGAAACATGGTGGACATACAGGTTAGATACTAGACTGGACTGGATAGGAGAAAGGAACATGGTGGACATACAGGTTAGATACTAGACTGGATAGGAGAAAGGAACATGGTGGACATACAGGTTAGATACTAGACTGGACTGGATAGGAGAAAGAAACATGGTGGACATACAGGTTAGATACTAGACTGGATAGGAGAAAGGAACATGGTGGACATACAGGTTAGATACTAGACTGGACTGGATAGGAGAAAGGAACATGGTGGACATACAGGTTAGATACTAGACTGGATAGGAGAAAGGAACATGGTGGACATACAGGTTAGATACTGGACTGGATAGGAGAAAGAAACATGGTGGACATACAGGTTAGATACTAGACTGGATAGGAGAAAGGAACATGGTGGACATACAGGTTAGATACTAGACTGGATAGGAGAAAGGAACATGGTGGACATACAGGTTAGATACTGGACTGGATAGGAGAAAGGAACATGGTGGACATACAGGTTAGATACTAGACTGGATAGGAGAAAGAAACATGGTGGACATACAGGTTAGATACTGGACTGGACTGGATAGGAGAAAGAAACATGGTGGACATACAGGTTAGATACTGGACTGGACTGGATAGGAGAAAGGAACATGGTGGACATACAGGTTAGATACTGGAACTTACACCAACCTCCCAGTCGCCTGAAAATGTTAAAATTGAGAATCAGCAAAAGGTGGACAACTCTCTGAAGCGTAAACCCCTTTCTTCTCTCGAACTAGAGACTTTAAAACATCATCCTGTTCTAAGGACCACTACGCCCTCTGGTGTTCACTGGAAGAATGACAAGGCACCCCTACTCAGAATCACCAAGCCTCAACATGACCTTGGTCCACAGCAGCCACCATTTACACCCTCCCTTCCTGTCCTGAGCAGTAATAAATGAAACAATAATAAAAGAACTGATCGTAGACATACAATATCTTTTAATGGCTGAAGGAGAGACAACACGTACTGTATGTCCAGGCATTCTGTTTATTTGTATCTATGAGTTGAAATAAGTCATGATCCTTTAAAAGAACGTGCAAGCTGTTTGGACAGAGAAATATCTGCTCATCATGGTATTTACTTGGGAACCCCCCCCCCCAAAAAAAAATCACAAATGTACAAAAATCACACAGCATATAATATATACAACATGTAATAAATAATAAATTTAAAAAAAGTCTCCAAGAACACTAAAACACAGACAAGCACTTTGCCATTCAGAAGAAGAAAAAAAAAAAAAACACATTTATATTAAAGATAGGAACAATAAATCTATTAAATTACATGATGTGATACATGGTTGAATTTGCTGCTCTAGAATAGACTGTGTGGTGTTGTACTCTACACATGTCACGGTTAGCTAGAGCACATGGTCCTTCAGTAGCAGTATGTACAGTACACTAACTAAAACACGTTAGGTTAGGTAGAGTACATGGTCCTTCAGTAGCAGTATGTACAGTACACTAACTAAAACACGTTAGGTTAGGTAGAGCACATGGTCCTTCAGTAGCAGTATGTACAGTACACTAACTAAAACACGTTAGGTTAGGTAGAGCACATGGTCCTTCAGTAGCAGTATGTACAGTACACTAACTAAAACACGTTAGGTTAGGTAGAGTACATGGTCCTTCAGTCGCAGTATGTACAGTACACTAACTAAAACACGTTAGGTAGAGCACATGGTCCTTCAGTAGCAGTATGTACAGTACACTAACTAAAACACGTTAGGTTAGGTAGAGCACATGGTCCTTCAGTAGCAGTATGTACAGTACACTAACTAAAACACATTGACCAGCTGATATTGCCTAAACAGCGTATCAAATCAATCCAGCAATCGATCATTTGATTTGATTGGTTGATAAACAGCATCTCCCAGTTGACTAGTAGTTTGATTTGCCCTAATAATCCATAGCAGCGTCTTCACAGTTAATATTCCCTGACATAGTGTGTCTACTTGGCTCTGCTCACAGCTTCACGTTCACTGAGTAAGACAACTAGTGATGTCGTATGTAGAGGCAACCAGGACAGAATAGTGAAATAGAAAACAAGGCAACATTTCTGACAAAATTCCACTGTCTCTAACTGAATGTCACTTCCAGATTCCACTGTCTCTAACTGAATGTCACTTCCAGATTCCACTGTCTCTAACTGAATATCACTTCTAGATTCCACTGTCTCTAACTGAATGTCACTTCCAGATTCCACTGTCTCTAACTGAATATCACTTCTAGATTCCACTGTCTCTAACTGAATGTCACTTCTAGATTCCACGGCCTCTAACTGAATGTCGCTTCCAGATTCCGCTGCCTCTAACTGAATGTCGCTTCCAGATTCCGCTGCCTCTAACTGAATGTCGCTTCCAGATTCCGCTGCCTCTAACTGAATGTCGCTTCCAGATTCCGCTGCCTCTAACTGAATGTCGCTTCCAGATTCCGCTGCCTCTAACTGAATGTCGCTTCTAGATTCCACTGTCTCTAACTGAATGTCGCTTCCAGATTCCGCTGCCTCTAACTGAATGTCGCTTCTAGATTCCACTGTCTCTAACTGAATGTCGCTTCTAGATTCCGCTGTCTCTAACTGAATGTCGCTTCTAGATTCCTCTGCCTCTAACTGAATGTCGCTTCTAGATTCCGCTGCCTCTAACTGAATGTCGCTTCTAGATTCCGCTGCCTCTAACTGAATGTCGCTTCTAGATTCCACTGTCTCTAACTGAATGTCGCTTCTAGATTCCACTGCCTCTAACTGAATGTCACTTCTAGATTCCACTGCCTCTAACTGAATGTCGCTTCTAGATTCCACTGTCTCTAACTGAATGTCGCTTCTAGATTCCGCTGACTCTAACTGAATGTCACTTCTAGATTCCACTGACTCTAAATGTCGCTTCTAGATTCCACTCCCTCTAACTGAATGTCGCTTCTAGATTCCACTGCCTCTAACTGAATGTCACTTCCAGATTCCACTGTCTCTAACTGAATATCACTTCTAGATTCCACTGTCTCTAACTGAATGTCACTTCTAGATTCCACTGTCTCTAACTGAATGTCGCTTCCAGATTCCACTGTCTCTAACTGAATGTCACTTCTAGATTCCACTGCCTCTAACTGAATGTCGCTTCTAGATTCCACTGTCTCTAACTGAATGTCGCTTCTAGATTCCACTGCCTCTAACTGAATGTCGCTTCTAGATTCCGCTGCCTCTAACTGAATGTCGCTTCTAGATTCCACTGACTCTAACTGAATGTCACTTCTAGATTCCACTGACTCTAAATGTCGCTTCTAGATTCCACTCCCTCTAACTGAATGTCGCTTCTAGATTCCACTGCCTCTAACTGAATGTCACTTCCAGATTCCACTGTCTCTAACTGAATGTCACTTCTAGATTCCACTGTCTCTAACTGAATGTCGCTTCTAGATTCCACTGTCTTTAACTGAATGTCACTTCTAGATTCCACTGTCTTTAACTGAATGTCACTTCTAGATTCCACTGTCTCTAACTGAATGTCGCTTCTAGATTCCACTGCCTCTAAATGAATGTCACTTCTAGTAATAATGAGTGATGCTTTTTATTAGCATGTACAGTAAACACGTCTAATTGGCCAAGTCGTAATTGGATAAAGCTTAACTTGTATTTCAAGAGCTCAAATTTGTTTTTCAGACCTTATGTAATCTCAATGTGTGGCTAGGATTGCCAACAGCTGAAGTGGGCTGAAGAATTCAATGGCCTACCTCACATAATATGAACCAACAAATCTGGGCAAAGGCCAAAAATGACAGTATGACTAAGTCATATTGTTTAAAAGGCATACGTACACATTGAATGTTTAAATTAAAAAAGGCCAAAGATCGACTGACATTGTCTCCTGTACTGGTGATGGAAGCCTGCGCGTGTGTGGTGTGTTCCTGTCTCTAGACACCAGTGGGTTATAGCTACACACCAGTGAATCAGCTAACTAAACACCAGTGGGTTATAGCTACACACCAGTGAATCAGCTAACTACACGCCAGTGGGTTATAGCTACACACCAGTGAATCAGCTAGTTACACACCAGTGGGTTATAGCTACACACCAGTGAATCAGCTAGTTACACACCAGTGGGTTATAGCTACACACCAGTGAATCAGCTAGTTACACACCAGTGGGTTATAGCTACACACCAGTGAATCAGCTAGTTACACGCCAGTGGGTTAGTTAGCTACACACCAGTGAATCAGCTAGCTACACGCCAGTGGGTTATAGCTACACACCAGTGAATCAGCTAGCTACAAACTAGTGAATTAATGAGTTTGCTAGCTACAAACCAGTGGGTTAGTTTGCTACACACCAGTGAATCAGCTAGCTAAACACCAGTCGGTTCGCTAGCTACAAACCAGTCGGTTCGCTAGCTACAAACTAGTGAATCAGCTAGCTACAAAACCAGTCAGTTCGCTAGCTACAAACCAGTGAATCAGCTAGCTACAAAACCAGTCGGTTCGCTAGCTACAAAACCAGTCGGTTCGCTAGCTACAAAACCAGTCGGTTCGCTAGCTACAAAACCAGTCGGTTCGCTAGCTACAAAACCAGTCGGTTCGCTAGCTACAAACCAGTCGGTTCGCTAGCTACAAACCAGTCGGTTCGCTAGCTACAAACCAGTCGGTTCGCTAGCTACAAAACCAGTCGGTTCGCTAGCTACAAAACCAGTCGGTTCGCTAGCTACAAAACCAGTCGGTTCGCTAGCTACAAACCAGTGAATCAGCTAGCTACAAAACCAGTCGGTTCGCTAGCTACAAACCAGTCGGTTCGCTAGCTACAAACCAGTCGGTTCGCTAGCTACAAACCAGTCGGTTCGCTAGCTACAAACCAGTCGGTTCGCTAGCTACAAAACCAGTCGGTTCGCTAGCTACAAAACCAGTCGGTTCGCTAGCTACAAACCAGTCGGTTCGCTAGCTACAAAACCAGTCGGTTCGCTAGCTACAAAACCAGTCGGTTCGCTAGCTACAAACCAGTCGGTTCGCTAGCTACAAAACCAGTCGGTTCGCTAGCTACAAACCAGTCGGTTCGCTAGCTACAAACCTCAACACTGCGGTACAGAGAGAGAGAGAGAACATGATGTTGTTGTTTTCCAGACCAGAAACTACTGAATGTTGGATGAGTTGTAATGACGGTCACCATGGACACGTCGTGACCTCTTCCCAGGATTGGGGTTATTTCCCTTTCAATTCAGTCAACGTAGAAAGTCAACTGAAATTCAAGTTTTCCCCAATCAAAACCCAATGAGGAAAAATTAGAATTTTGAAATGTCAGTTTTCTTCATAAATTGATTGAATTGAAATGTAATTGTCTCCAGCCTTGCCTCTTACCACGCCTTCACCTACAAGTGGTGCACTGCATAGGGAATAGGGTGCTATGTGGGAGGTATAATAAGATCAAAACAGCAAGGCCTGTTAGTGCCAGCCTCCTTCAGCCCTACACCCCCTCTCCCTCCGTCTAATCCCTCTTGGCCCTCCCCTTCCTCTTCCTCCTTCCGTTCCCGTTGTCCACCCCTGATGATCTCTCCTTTTCCTCCACCTTGCCCCCTCCCACCACCGCTCCATTCCCCAGTCCCTTGGACAGCCCGTTGGAGACCCCGTTAGACAGAGCCTTGGAGGCCTTGGGCTCCCTGGGTTGACGTGGCGTGCGGCGATACGTCTGGTAGTAGAAGTTACCGAACAGGGCGATGAAGGTCAGGGCGTAGCAGATAAGGGCATAGTGCATCCAGTGGGGAAACTCACAGTCCATGTAGAGGGACAGAGCAGTGTGGCCGATGGTGACATGGAACTGGACCTGAGGTAGAGACAGAGGGAGGGATCAGTTGAAACCTTATTATGTACAGGGCGTTCGGGAAAGTATTCATACCCCTTGACTTTTAATGCATTTTGTTACGTTACAGCCTTATTCTAAAATGTATTAAATACAACAATTTCCTCATCAATCTACACACAATACCCCATAATGATATAAGTATTCAGACCCTTTGCTATGAGACTCAACATTGAGCTCAGGTGCATCCTGTTTCCATTGATCATCCTTGAGATGTTTCTACAACTTGATTGGAGTCCACTTGTGGTAAATTCAATTGATTGGACATGATTTGGAAAGGCACACACCTGTCTATATAAGGTCCCACAGTTGACAGTGCATGTCAGAGCAAAAACCAAGCCATGAGGTCAAAGGAATTGTCTGTAGAGCTCAGAGACAGGATTGTGTCGAGGAACAGATCTGGGGAAGGGTACCAAAAAATGTCTGTAGCATGGAAGGTCCCCAAGAACACAGTGGCCTCCATCATTCTTAAATGGAAGAAGTTTGGAAACACCAAGACTCTTCCTAGAGCTGGCCGCTCGGCCAAACTGAGTAATCGGGGGAGAAGGACCTTGGTCAGTGAGGTGACCAAGAACCTGATAGTCACTCTGACAGAACTCCAGAGTTCCTCTGTGGAGATGGGAGAAGCTTGCAGAAGGACAACAATCTCTGCAGCAGTCCACCAATCAGGCCTTTATGGTAGGGTGGCCAGACGGAAGCCATTCCTCAGTAAAAGGCACATGACAGTCCGCTTGGAGTTTGCCAAAAGGCACCTAAAGGACTCTGACCATGACAAACAAGATTATCTGGTCTGATGAAACCAAGATTGAACTCTTTGGCCTGAATGCCAAGCGTCACGTCTGGAGGAAACCTGGCACCATCCCTATGGTGAAGCATGGTGGTGGCAGCATCATGCTGTGGGGATGTTTTTCAGCAGCAGGGACTGGGAGACTAGTCAGGATCAAGATGAACGGAGCAAAGTACATAGAGATCCTTGATGAAAACCTGCTCCAGAGTGATCAGGACTTCAGACTGGGGCGAAGGTTCACCTTCCAACAGGACAACGTCCCTAAGCACACAGCCAAGACAACGCAGGAGTGGTCTCGGGACAATTCTCTGAATGTCCTTGAGTGGCCCAGCCAGAGTCCGGACTTGAACCCAATCTAACATCTCTGGAGAGACCTGAAAATAGCTGTGCAGCAACGCTCCCCATCCAGCCTGACAGAGCTTGAGAGGATCTGCAGAGAAGGGAGAAATTCCCCAAATACAGGTGTGCCATATTTCTGTGAAAAAAAGAATACATTGGCAAAAATGTCTAAACCTGTTTTTGATTTGTCATCATGAGATGTTGTCAGTAGATTAATGAGTGGTGGAAAAAAAACGTTGTAACGTAACAAAATGTGGAATAAGTCAAAAGAAGACCAGCTGGTTCTCCATGATCTCTCCGGGTAGACAAAGAAAACCAGCTGGTTTTCCATGATCTCTCCAGGTAGAGAAAGAAGACCAGCTGGTTCTCCATGATCTCTCCGGGTAGAGAAAGAAGACCAGCTGGTTCTCCATGATCTCTCCGGGTAGAGAAAGAAGACCAGCTGGTTCTCCATGATCTCTCCAGGTAGAGAAAGAAGACCAGCTGGTTTTCATGATCTCTCCAGGTAGAGAAAGAAGACCAGCTGGTTCTCCATGATCTCTCCAGGTAGAGAAGAAGACCAGCTGGTTCTCCATGATCTCTCCAGGTAGAGAAAGAAGACCAGCTGGTTTTCCATGATCTCTCCAGGTAGAGAAAGAAGACCAGCTGGTTTTCATGATCTCTCCAGGTAGAGAAAGAAGACCAGCTGGTTCTCCATGATCTCTCCAGGTAGAGAAAGAAGACCAGCTGGTTCTCCATGATCTCTCCAGGTAGAGAAAGAAGACCAGCTGGTTTTCATGATCTCTCCAGGTAGAGAAAGAAGACCAGCTGGTTTTCATGATCTCTCCAGGTAGAGAAAGAAGACCAGCTGGTTCTCCATGATCTCTCCGGGTAGACAAAGAAGACCAGCTGGTTTTCCATGATCTCTCCGGGTAGAGAAAGAAGACCAGCTGGTTCTCCATGATCTCTCCGGGTAGAGAAAGAAGACCAGCTTCGGACCTTCGAGGTTCACTAACTGAATAGTCCAGCAACCCAGTAGTGATGATATGACATAACGCCATGACTGACTTAACTGTAAAACCATCTGAATCAAGTTCCTGTAAACGGATCTCTTACCATCTGGATGACAGTCAGGTACTTCTTCCACCACAGGTACTTCTGGATCTTGGGTCCAAAGGAGGCCAGACCGTAATACAGATACATCAGGACATGAATGGCAGCGTTCATGTGTGCACCGAAGAATGCTGCAAAAGGAGGAGGGGGAAACCCCAGCAGATAATGTGATGAGGTACCATTATCAAATCACAAATAATGTATGAATTTCTAATAAAGGGATTGTAACATGTTACTGCATTCTGCTACAGTTCAATGCAGAAGAAGAGATTCCTTTTTCTCAAAGGAAGTTACTGGTTATGTATTAAAAAACAAAGACAAATAGAAAGGGGGATACTCACACTGTCCGCCAGCCACCCACTTGATGCCGATCCACCAGAGGGTGAACATGGTACAGTGGTGGTAGACGTGTAGGAAGCTGACCTGGTTAAACTTCTTCCTCAGGATGAAGAAGACCGTGTCCAGGTACTCTACTCCTTTAGAGATGAAATACCACCACAACGCTGCTGCTATCTGTGAAGGGCCGGGGGGGACGGGGGGGGACGGGAGGACGCGACGTTAGTGTCAATGAGGAAGACTTCGACAACAATCTCCAGACAGGTTATATTTCATAACTTTAGGGGGTCATGTGACCTCTCTGTAGAGGGATGTTTATGCCTCTGCTAGAATCTGTTGACTAGACTATAGCCTGATGTGATCCCTGACCTTTGACCTTTCATCATCATCATCATCATCAACCTTGGACACAAAATGATCTCTGACGACAGAGAGGAAGAGGCGAAGGGAAAGGGATAACTGTCTTCTCTAGCAGGTGGGGTTTATATATAATATTTGGGGCTCACCGAGAGGGGTTTCCCCGTCACCAAGCAAGGACTTTTTCTACGGTCAATGAGAGAGTGTTGAATTTGGTCAACAAAAACTGTAATGGCTTATTTGATACATGAGGCTTATTTGATCGAATATGAACACTTTGTTGTTCACACGTGTATCTGCCATCTCATTGGCTAGAAATGGTCCCACTTGATCTTGCCTCCTTCCAACTGCTTTCCATTTTAAGAAGATATTTATTGTCGGTCGTTAGAGCGGCCACTTGAGTACCTGGTCAATATAATGGATCATCTGTACGGACGTGGCACGCTGCCTGGTGTAAACGTCATGGAGAAGTAGCTACCCACCCCGCTGGCTCCGTCTGTCTGATTGGAGGGTTTGCTCAGATGGATAAAGCCTGGTCATGTTTCTTCACGTCTCCCAGAGGTGAGTGAAAGAGAGAGCAGGTGTCTGATTTCATGATCCCAGTCGCTGCAAGGATCATGGCCAGCCAGCATCTCCCAGTTACTGGTCATACCTGTACTACCGGTCATACCTGTACTACCGGTCATAGCTGTACTACCGGTCATACCTGTACTACTGGTCATACCTGTACTACTGGTCCTACCTGTACTACTGGTCATACCTGTACTACTGGTCATACCTGTACTACTGGTCATACCTGTACTACTGGTCATACCTGTACTACCGGTCATACCTGTACTACTGGTCATACCTGTACTACTGGTCATACCTGTACTACTGGTCATACCTGTACTACTGGTCATAGCTGTACTACCGGTCATACCTGTACTACCGGTCATACCTGTACTACCGGCCATACCTGTACTACTGGTCATAGCTGTACTACTGGTCATAGCTGTACTACTGGTCATACCTGTACTACTGGTCATAGCTGTACTACTGGTCATAGCTGTACTACTGGTCATACCTGTACTACTGGTCATACCTGTACTACCGGTCATACCTGTACTACTGGTCATAGCTGTACTACCGGTCATACCTGTACTACCGGTCATACCTGTACTACCGGTCATACCTGTACTACTGGTCATACCTGTCCTACTGGTCATACCTGCACTACTGGTCATACCTGTCCTACTGGTCATACCTGTACTAGTGGTCATACCTGTACTAGTGGTCATACCTGTACTAGTGGTCATACCTGTACTACCGGTCATACCTGTACTACCGGTCATACCTGTACTACTGGTCATACCTGTACTACTGGTCATACCTGCACTACTGGTCATACCTGTCCTACTGGTCATACCTGTACTACCGGTCCTACCTGTACTAGTGGTCATACCTGTACTAGTGGTCATACCTGTACTACCGGTCATACCTGTACTACTGGTCATACCTGTACTACTGGTCATACCTGTACTACTGATTATACAGGCGTCCAACTGGGTTTAAATACTACCGTTTGCTTTATCCTGTCTAGAATGCCAGATGGGTTGGGGTTCGCAATTTTGTGAATATTCTAATTGGTTCCATTGCGACAGGCAACCTGCATCGAGCCACAATGAAAGATTTTGAAACGATTTCAAATACTACTTGAACCCAGGTCCCGGGTCGTTTCTGGGTGAACTCACCCGGACTTCGTTGGGGTCGTCTGAGTAGTCAACAGACTGGCAGATGTAGCTGTATCCGGCCGCCCGAGCCGCCAGGAAGAGCTGAGAATAGAAGAGACCACCACACACACACACATATATATAAACCGAGAGAGAGACAGAGAGAGACAGAGAGAGACACAGAGAGAGAGAGAGACAGAGACACAGAGAGAGAGAGAGAGAGAGAGAGAGAGAGAGAGAGAGACACACAGAGAGAGAGAGAGAGAGACACACAGAGAGAGAGAGAGACACACAGAGAGAGAGAGAGACACAGAGAGAGAGAGAGACACAGACACAGAGAGAGACACAGACACAGAGAGAGAGAGAGAGAGAGAGAGAGAGAGAAACTAAGAGCAGACAGATATCAACTAATGGAAACAGGGAATCTAAGGAGTTTTACACAACTAAATTACACTTTTTGGAAATGTTTTATGAATGCTTTAAAAAAAAAAAAAGAGGTGAAAGTGAAATAAAATATTCAGCAACTCTTGAAGGACAATGAAAGTTGACTTAGTTAGTTTCAGTCTTGTCATAGTCGTGTTTGTAGGTGGCAGGGAAGTCAGGCGCAGGAGAAACTAAAGAAAATAACCCGTCGCACACCTGATCCAAAATACCCGCGTACATAACATCACAATCAATCACCGACAAGGACATGAGGGGGAAACAGAGGGTTAAATACACAACATGTAATGAACGGGATTGGAACCAGGTGTGATGGAAGACAAGACAAAACCAATGGAAAATGAAAAAACGGATCAACGACGGGCTAGAAGACAGGTGACGTCGACCGCCGAGCGCCACCTACACAAGGAGTGGCATCGAGTTCGGGCAGAAGTCGTGACAAGTCTCTAGTGACAGATTTTAAAATCGAGAAGCTAAACCAGACTAGCAAACTCACACAATATTTGGTTGTGGCTGACGAGATTAGAATTTTAAAATAAAATTAAAAATGAAAACGCCCACCTCTTTGCAAATGAAGAAGTTGAAGATGACCATGCTGAAGTTGTAGACGATCAGTGTCTTCTGGAGCTGGAAGGGTTCTCTGTTCTGCATGTACTTGGGCCCCAGCCACAGGAACAACAGATAGGAGGAACTGATGGCCAGCGTTGGGAGGGGGTTGTCCATCAGGGGCCATTTCTCCACTCGTTTGTCTTTGGGGGGGGGACAGTACAATATACTCAGTATTACTGCTGTGATAACAGTGAGTAATACAATACAGTAATCTGACATTTCTTCCTCTACACTGAACACAAAAATATAAAACGCAACATGTAAAGTGTTGGTTAAATGTTTCATGAGTTGAAATAAATAAAAAAATCCCCAAAATGCACAAAAAAAAAAACGTATTTATCTCACATTTTTGTGCACAAATTTGTTCCTATCCCTGTTAGTGAGCATTTCTCCTTTGCCAAGATAATCCATCCACCTGACAGGTGTGGCATATCAAGAAGCTGATTAAACAGCGTGATCATTACATAGGTGCACCTTGTGCTGGGGGACAATAAAAGGCCACTCTATAAAATGTGCAGTTTTGTCACACAACACAAATGCCACAGATGTCTCAAGTTTTGAGGGAGGGTGCAATTGGCACGCTGACTGTAGGAATGTCTGAGCTGTTCCCAGAGAATTTAATGTTCATTTCTCTACCATAAGCCGCTTCCAACGTCGTTTTAGAACATTTGGCAGTACGTCCAATTGGCCTCACAACCACCTGTAACCACGCCAGCCCAGGACCTCCACATTCGGCTTCTCCACCTGCGGGATCGTCTGGGGGGTGGGGTGGAGTATTTCTGTCTGTAATAAAGCCCTTTTCTGGGGGAAAACTCATTCTGATTGGCTGGGCCTGGCTGGGACTGATTTCCTTATATGAACTGTAACTCTCACAAACCAAGATCAAGACTAAACCTGACGCGTGCACACACACACACACACACACACACACACACACACACACACACACACACACACACACACACACACACACACACACACACACACACACACACACACACACACACACACACGGGAGTGTAAGGATTACCTGCTATGGTAAGGGCCCATTTATATAAATTCATGGTATCATTTATCAGATGTGTGGTGAGCTCCATCTTTGCAGGCCAGTATCTGAGTTCCCCTGGCAGAGAGACACACAGAGAGAAGACAGTAGAAGGTGTTTAACAACATCCAGCTATCACTGAACACTACCACCTAGCGCCCCCACCTGGTGAGGAGGTCATCCTCTCTGACAGCTTCTACAGTATTACTGGGATGGAATAGGAGCTATAGAGCGTCTTGGAATAACTCAGGGCTTCAATTCAGTCAATTAAGCCATTTCATTTAGGCTATTCTTACTCAGCTACATTTCTCAGCACAAGTTTAAAGGTCTATCTACAGTCCGTCCTCACATTCTGATGTAAAGTAAGCAAATAGACTTCCATCAATATCTATCCGTTCCTGACAGACTGGGGGGTGAGAGAGGATGGGAGGGGGGGGGACACTGCGCTGCACTGTTCTGCTCGGTGACACGTGATAGACGAATGGTCCTCTATTCTAGCGACTCACAAATACCCGGCTGACGCCGCACCGTGAGCATGTCAGCAGCTTTTTGACCCCGTTGGTCTGACTGTCCCCGCACCGCCGCTATTAGCGGCATCCAATCTGTAGTTCTATGTTATTTAGTTCAAAACTACAACATGCTTTATATCCAAGCAGGTCATTGCATAGTGCGCGAGCAGAGCAGTAATAATATTGGCATAGAGCGCGTGGATAACACCGTGTGATTTAATGATCTCTGAACCAGCGGCGGTTCTAGACCATTTCAACTGGGGGGGGGGGGGGGGGCAAGCTGGGGCCAGTTGTATTTACATTTACGTCATTTAGCAGACGCTCTTATCCAGAGCGACTTGTTAGAGCGGCCAGTTACATTAGACGTTATTGTTGTCATATCGTTTTCTTCACTGCATTGCAGGCATTAGCAGGTAAAATACCATGTTCATCATCATTAGTGTTCCGCGTTGCCACTGTCTAATAACGGATGTAAAAAAAAGAATGATAGCAAAAATTAGTTATGTAAAAATTATTTCATACTCCACATTTAGGGGGGGGGCCACAAGGGGGTCCAAAATTGTTGTCACAGGGGCACTGCCCCCCCCCCCCCCCCCCAGAACCGCTAGTGCTTCTGACCCGCAACCAAGCAGCATCTGCACGAACCCAAACATTATTTCATCTGATGGGAATAAAGCATTATTAAAATATAGGAATATTACTAAATGATATGGCTGGATATTTGAGTAGGGTAGAATAGGCTATATAGACGATGAGCATTTCGCACCATATCCCCACTGGCCCTCCACGTCACTGTGCTATTCATTGATCATACATGGATCATTTCCCGATGCTATAATTTCAACCATTAAATAAAGAAAAACTAGCAAACTAGCTAATTGTATCCAGTAAAATAAGTCAAATGTACCGAAAGTCAGCGCAGTGTTATTTGATGAGAATGAAGATTGTTGTTATCTTACCGTGTCGACAGATAGGGTTTATATACCGTCCTTTTATTGTGACATTCAGTACAAGGTCATACAATCTAACAGTTCCACAGTTTCAGATACCCGAAACCCTAATATATATATTTATATCCGTGGTTATGTTCCTATATAAGACTAGTTAACATAACGGCGGAACAGAGAAATCCGTTATAGAGGCAACATAATAACCGCAAGCCTTTCTTTCACCGCAGCTGGAAACGGTTCTCTCGTGCTACTCATGGACCGACGACGGACACGGTTTGATGGTGCGCATGCGTAGATCTGTAGTCGAATGCAGCAGTAGTGGAGACAGGGAATATGTAACCGGTCTTTATTTATCACCGACCTCTCCGTTGTACAGGCTAGTCCATCCGTGATGTGTGCGCGCTATGAGCGGTGGAGGTGGATATTCTGCTCAGTGTTTTAGCGTTACGTAGCGGACTAGTTGAGTCGTAACGAAACGACAACACCTGAACTGCCTTCATGTGTGATGAACCGTGTCTACTTGTTGTCTATGGACCGGATCCACCGTACAACGACAGGTACTGAAGATAAGTCACCATAGATAATGGGCCTGTACCGACCGGATATTTCTAACATTCTCCTATAAGGAGGTCAGAGAAACCGGAAGGATGAAGATCTGGAGTACAGAACATGTTTTCAGGTTAGTAGGCCAACAGTCTCTAAACCGACCATAGCATATAGACAGGCTAGCTTACCGTTTACCGTTAAACGCACCGTTGTCTTTTATTTCAATGAGTTGAATCTTTTATTGTTCCAAGTATGAGCCGACATTAGAGGCTTGTTGAAATGAGGCAGAGCAGCGATGCGACACGGTTCCCGGTCCCGTTGAACATGTGAGTTATACAGTGTTACCAGCTAGGTTAGTGGAGAACAAGTCCTTTATTTAACCAGGTAGGTTAGTGGAGAACAAGTCCTTTATTTAACCAGGTAGGTTAGTGGAGAACAAGTCCTTTATTTAACCAGGTAGGTTAGTGGAGAACAAGTCCTTTATTTAACCAGGTAGGTTAGTTGAGAACAAGTCCTTTATTTAACCAGGTAGGTTAGTGGAGAACAAGTCCTTTATTTAACCAGGTAGGTTAGTGGAGAACAAGTCCTTTATTTAACCAGGTAGGTTAGTTGAGAACAAGTCCTTTATTTAACCAGGTAGGTTAGTGGAGAACAAGTCCTTTATTTAACCAGGTAGGCTAGTTGAGAACAAGTTCCTTATTTAACCAGGTAGACTAGTGGAGAACAAGTTCCTTATTTAACCAGCTAGGCTAGTTGAGAACAAGTTCTTTATTTAACCAGCTAGGCTAGTTGAGAACAAGTTGTCATTTACATGAAAGTATTTGACTCTGATGTGTGTGTATGATTATGACTTTGCATGACCATTTTTATCCTGGCTGTAATTCTGTTCATGCTTTAGTAATTGGGCCATATTCACAGTCTTTAACCTGGTGTGTCAAAGGGCCATATTACCATGTTTAGTGACCTGACTGATTTTCCTGCACTTAGAGACAGAGATCCAAGGCAGCGATGAGGAAGTACCCTAACCCCATGAACCCTAACAGTCCTCCTCTCTCTCTCTCTCTCTGTCTCTCTCTCTCTCTCTCTCTCTCTCTCTCTCTCTCTCTCTCTCTGTCTCTCTCTCTCTCTCTCTCTCTGTCTCTCTCTCTCTCTTGTTCTCTGTCTCTCTGTCTCTCTGTGTCTCTCTCTCTCTTCTCTGTTCTCTTCTCTCTCTCTCTTCTTTCTCTCTCTGTCTCTCTCTCTTCTGTCTGTCTGTCTCTCTCTCTCTTTTTTCTCTCTCTTCTCTCTCTTTCTTTCTGTCTGTCTGCTCTCTCTCTGTCCTCTGCTCTCTCTCTCTCTCTCTGTCTCTCTCGTCTCTCTCTCTCTGCTCTCTCTCTCTGTCTCTGCTCTTCTCTCTCTCTCGTGTCTCCTCTCTCTCTGTCTCTCTCTCTCTCTCTGTCTCTCTCTCTCTGTCTCTCTCTCTGTTCTCTCTCTCTGTCTCTCTCTCGTCTCTCCTCTGTCTCTCTCTGCTCTCTGTCTCTCTCTCTTCTGTCTCTCTGTCTCTCTCTCTGTCTCTCTCCTCTGTCTCTCTCTCTCTCTCTCCCTCGTCTCTGTCTCTCTCTCTCTCTCTCTCTCTCTCTGTCTCTCTGTCTCTCTCTCTCTCTGGTCTCTCTCTCTCTCCTGTCTCTCTCTCTGTGTCTCTCTCTCTGTGTCTCTCTTGTCTCTCTCTCTCTCGTCTCTCTGTCTCTCTCTCTGCTCTCTCTCTCCTCTCTCTCTCTCTCTGTGTCTCTCTCTCTCTCTCTCTCTGTCTCTCTCTCTCTCTCTCTCTGTGTCTCTCTCTCTCTCTGTGTCTCTCTGTCTCTCTCTGTCTCTCTCTCTGTCTCTCTCTCTCTGTCTCTCTGTCTCTCTCTCTGTCTCTCTGTCTCTTTGTCTCTCTCTGTCTCGTCTCTCTGTCTCTCTGTCTCTCTCTCTCTGTGTCTCTCTGTCTCTCTCTCTGTCTCTCTGTCTCTCTCTCTCTCTGTCTCTCTCTCGTCTCTCTCTCTCTGTGTCTCTCTCTCTCGTCTCGTCTCTCGTCTCTCTCTCTGTAGCTACCCGTGGGAGACGGTGATCAAGGCAGCGATGAGGAAGTACCCTAATCCCATGAACCCTAGTGTGGTGGGAGTGGATGTGTTAGACAGGAACCTGGACACTGATGGACGGCTCCACAGCCACAGACTCCTCAGCACCGAGTGGGGCCTGCCCGGTATCGTACGAGCGGTCAGAAACTAGTTCTCTCTCTCTCTCTCTCTCCATGAAAACATACATGAAATGAGTTGCAAAATGAATAGGAAATATAATCAAAACGTTGACAAGGTTCTAAATAATGATTTTTAATTGAAATAATAATTGTGTCCTTCAAACTTTGCTTTTCGTCAAAGAATCCTCCATTTGCAGCAATTACAGCCTTGCAGACCTTTGGTATTCTCGTCGTCAATTTGTAATCTGAAGAGATTTCACCCCATGCTTCCTGAAGCACCAAGTTGGATTGACTTGATGGGCTCTTCTGACGTACCATACGGTCAAGCTGCTCCCACAACAGCTCAATAGGGTTGAGATACGGTGACTGTGCTGGCCTCTCCATTATAGACAGAATACCAGCTGACTGCTTCTTCCCTAAATAGTTCTTACATAGTTTGGAGCTGTGCTTTGGGTCATTGTTTTGTTGTAGGAGGAAATTGGCTCCAATTTAAGCGCCGCCCACAGGGTATGGCATGGCGTTGCAAAATGGAGTGATAGCCTTCCTTCTTCAAGATCCCTTTTACTCTGTACAAATCTCCCACTTTACCACCACCAAAGCAGCCCCAGACCATCACACTGACCCTGTACAAATCTCCCACTTTACCACCACCAAAGCACCCCCAGACCATCACATTGACCCTGTACAAATCTCCCACTTTACCACCACCAAAGCAGCCCCAGACCATCACACTGACCCTGTACAAATCTCCCACTTTACCCACCCCCAGACCATCACATTGACCCTGTACAAATCTCCCACTTTACCACCACCAAAGCACCCCCAGACCATCACACTGACCCTGTACAAATCTCCCACTTTACCACCCCCAGACCATCACATTGACCCTGTACAAATCTCCCACTTTACCACCACCAAAGCACCCCCAGACCATCACATTGACCCTGTACAAATCTCCCACTTTACCACCACCAAAGCAGCCCCAGACCATCACATTGCCTCCACCATGATGACAGATGGCGTCAAACACTCCTCTAACATCTTTTCATTATTTTTTCTGCGTCTCACAAATGTTCTTCTTTGTAATCCGAACACCTCAAACTTAGATTCGTCTGTCCATAACACTTTTTTTTCCAATCTTCCTTTGTTCGGTGTCTGTGTTCTTTCGCCCATCTTAATCTTTTCTTTTTATTGGCCAATCTGAGATATGGATTTTTCTTTTGGAACTCTGCCTAGAAGGCCAGCATCCCGGAGTCGCCTCTTCACTGTTGATGTTGAGACTGGTGTTTTATGGGTAATATTTAATGAAGCTGCCAGTTGAGGACTTGTGAGGTGTCTGTTTCTCAAACTAGACACTATAATGTACTTGTCCTCTTGTTCAGTTGTGCACCGGGGCCTCCCACTCCTCTTTCTATTCTGGTTAGAGACAGTTTGCACTGTTCTGTGAAGGGATTAGTACACAGCGTTGTACGAGATCTTCAGTTTCTTGGCAATTTCTCGCATGGAATAGCCTTCATTTCTCAGAACAAGAATAGACTGACGAGTTTCTGAAGAAAGGTCTTTGTTTCTGGACATTTTGAGCCTGTAATCGAACCCACAAATGCTGATGCTCCAGATACTCAACTAGTCTAAAGAAGGCCAGTTTTATTGCTTCTTTAATCAGGACAACAGTTTTCAGCTGTGCTAACATAATTGCAAAATGGTTTTCTAATGATCAATTAGCCTTTTAAAATGATAAACTTGGATTAGCTAACACAACGTGCCTTTGGAACACAGGAGTGATGGTTGCTGATAATGGACCTCTGTACGCCTATGTAGATATTCCATTAAAAAATCAGTCATTACCAGCTACAATAGTCATTTACAACATTAACAATGTCTACACTGTATTTCTGATGAATTTGATGTTATTGTAATGGACAACAAAAATTGATTTTCTTTCAAAAACAAGGACATTTCTAAGTGACCCCAAACTTTTGAACGGTTGTGTATATATGTATATATATATCTATATATATATCCTGACCTGAACGTTTCTCTTGTAGATCTTGGGGACCAGTCATACCAGGACGTACGTCAAGGAGCACTCCATCGTGGATCCTGTGGAGAAAAAGATGGAGCTTTATTCAACAAATGTGAGTGGAAAGCGGTCCCTTCTCTTTGTATAATCATGTTTCTGTTGGTATCTTCATGAACGTTTCATACAAATTCTTATCTTCTTCATCCTGCAGATAACTCTAACCAATCTGGTGTCAGTGGATGAAAGACTGGTTTACAGACCTCACCCAGACAACCCAGAGGTGTAAGTAGAAACAAAGCCCCAACCTCACAGGATAATACACTACAACCTAGCAGGATAATACACTACAACCTAGTTACAACCTAGTTACAACCTAGTTACAACCTAGCAGGATAATACATTACAACCTAGCAGGATAATACATTACAACCTAGCATGATAATACACTACAACCTAGCAGGATAATACACTACAACCTAGCAGGATAATACATTACAACCTAGTTACAACCTAGTTACAACCTAGCATGATAATACATTACAACCTAGCATGATAATACATTACAACCTAGCAGGATAATACACTACAACCTAGCATGATAATACATTACAACCTAGCAGGATAATACACTACAACCTAGCATGATAATACATTACAACCTAGCATGATAATACATTACAACCTAGCATGATAATACACTACAACCTAGCATGATAATACACTACAACCTAGCAGGATAATACACTACAACCTAGCAGGATAATACACTACAACCTAGCAGGATAATACATTACAACCTAGCAGGATAATACACTACAACCTAGCAGGATAATACATTACAACCTAGCAGGATAATGCACTACAACCTAGCATGATAATACACTACAACCTAGTTACAACCTAGCATGATAATACACAACAACCTAGCAGGATAATACACTACAACCTAGTTACAACCTAGCATGATAATGCATTACAACCTAGTTACAACCTAGCAGGATAATACACAACAACCTAGCATGATAATACACTACAACCTAGTTACAACCTAGCATGATAATGCATTACAACCTAGTTACAACCTAGCAGGATAATGCATTATAACCAAGTTACAACCTAGCATGATAATACATTACAACCTAGCATGATAATGCATTACAACCTAGTTACAACCTAGCAGGATAATGCATTACAACCTAGTTACAACCTAGCATGATAATACATTACAACCTAGTTACAACCTAGCAGGATAATGCATTACAACCTAGTTACAACCTAGCAGGATAATGCATTACAACCTAGTTACAACCTAGCATGATAATACATTACAACCTAGTTACAACCTAGCAGGATAATGCATTACAACCTAGTTACAACCTAGCAGGATAATACACTACAACCTAGCATGATAATACACTACAACCTAGTTACAACCTAGCAGGATAATACATTACAACCTAGTTACAACCTAGCAGGATAATACACTACAACCTAGCAGGATAATACATTACAACCTAGCATGATAATACACTACAACCTAGCATGATAATACATTACAACCTAGCAGGATAATACACTAAAACCTAGCATGATAATACACTACAACCTAGCATGATAATACACTACAACCTAGCATGATAATACACTACAACCTAGCATGATAATACACTACAACCTAGCATGATAATACACTACAACCTAGCATGATAATACACTACAACCTAGCATGATAATACACTACAACCTAGCATGATAATACATTACAACCTAGCAGGATAATACACTACAACCTAGCAGGATAATACACTACAACCTAGCATGATAATACACTACAACCTAGCATGATAATACATTACAACCTAGCAGGATAATACATTACAACCTAGCATGATAATACACTACAACCTAGCATGATAATACACTACAACCTAGCATGATAATACACTACAACCTAGCATGATAATACACTACAACCTAGCAGGATAATACATTACAACCTAGCATGATAATACACTACAACCTAGCATGATAATACACTACAACCTAGTTACAACCTAGCAGGATAATACACTACAACCTAGTTACAACCTAGCATGATAATACACTACAACCTAGCATGATAATACACTACAACCTAGCAGGATAATACACTACAACCTAGCATGATAATACATTACAACCTAGTTACAACCTAGCAGGATAATACATTACAACCTAGCATGATAATACACTACAACCTAGCATGATAATACACTACAACCTAGCAGGATAATACACTACAACCTAGCAGGATAATACATTACAACCTAGCAGGATAATACATTACAACCTAGTTACAACCTAGCATGATAATACATTACAACCTAGCAGGATAATACATTACAACCTAGCATGATAATACATTACAACCTAGTTACAACCTAGCATGATAATACATTACAACCTAGTTACAACCTAGCAGGATAATGCATTACAACCTAGCATGATAATGCATTACAACCTAGCATGATAATACATTACAACCTAGCAGGATAATACATTACAACCTAGCAGGATAATACATTACAACCTAGCATGATAATACATTACAACCTAGCAGGATAATACACTACAACCTAGTTACAACCTAGCAGGATAATACACTACAACCTAGCAGGATAATACATTACAACCTAGCATGATAATACACTACAACCTAGCATGATAATACATTACAACCTAGCAGGATAATACACTACAACCTAGTTACAACCTAGCAGGATAATACATTACAACCTAGTTACAACCTAGCAGGATAATACATTACAACCTAGTTACAACCTAGCATGATAATACACTACAACCTAGCATGATAATACATTACAACCTAGTTACAACCTAGCAGGATAATACACTACAACCTAGTTACAACCTAGCATGATAATACATTACAACCTAGCATGATAATACATTACAACCTAGCATGATAATACACTACAACCTAGTTACAACCTAGCATGATAATACATTACAACCTAGCATGATAATGCACTACAACCTAGTTACAACCTAGCATGATAATACATTACAACCTAGCATGATAATACACTACAACCTAGCATGATAATACATTACAACCTAGTTACAACCTAGCAGGATAATACTAATAATAATATAGCAACCTATCCTGTTCCCCCCCTCCTCTGTCCCTCTCAGTGCTGTTCTAACTATCTTCTTCCCCCCTCCTCTGTCCCTCTCAGTGCTGTTCTAACTATCCTGTTCCCCCCCTCCACCCCTCCTCTGTCCCTCTCAGTGCTGTTCTAACTACCTTGTTCCCCCCTCCTCTGTCCCTCAGTGCTGTTCTAACTATCCTGTTCCACCCCTCCTCTGTCCCTCTCAGTGCTGTTCTAACTATCCTGTTCCCCCCCTCCTCTGTCTCTCTCAGTGCTGTTCTAACTATCTTGTTCCCCCCTCCACTCCTCCTCTGTCCCTCTCAGTGCTGTTCTAACTATCTTGTTCCCCCCCCCCTCTGTCCCTCTCAGTGCTGTTCTAACTATCTTGTTCCACCCTCCTCTGTCCCTCTGTGCTGTTCTAACTATCTTGTTCCCCCCTCCACCCCTCCTCTGTCCCTCTCAGTGCTGTTCTAACTATCTTGTTCCCCCCTCCTCTGTCCCTCTCAGTGCTGTTCTAACTATCCTGTTCCCCCCTCCTCTGTCCCTGTCAGTGCTGTTCTAACTATCCTGTTCCCCCCTCCTCTGTCCCTCTCAGTGCTGTTCTAACTATCCTGTTCCACCCCTCCTCTGTCCCTGTCAGTACTGTTCTGACCCAGGAGGCCATCATCACAGTAAAAGGAGTCAGTTTGAGCAGTTACCTGGAGGGAATGATGGCCCTCAGAATGTCAGCTAACGCCAGAAAGGTACTGTTGTAAAACGTTTCTCTACAGAATCTGCTTTAACCTCTCTGGGAACGTCCCACCCTAGTCAACAGCCAGTGGAATCGCGTGACGCGAAATACAAATTCCTCATAAATGCTATAACTTCAATTTCTCAAACATGACTATTTTACACCATTTTAAAGACAAGACTCTCGTTAATCTAACCACATTGTCCGATTTCAAAAAGGCTTTACAACGAAAGCAAAACATTAGATAATGTCAGGAGAGTACCCTGCCAAAAATAATCACACAGCCATTTTCAAAGCAAGCGTATATGTCACAAAAACCAAAACCACAGCTAAATGCAGCACTAACCTTTGATCTTCATCAGATGACTCTCCTAGGACATTATGTTATACAATACATGCATGTTTTGTTCAATCAAGTTCATATTTATATCAAAAACCAGCTTTTTACATTAGCATGTGATGTTCAGAACTAGCATACCCACCAAAAACTTCCGGTGAATTTAGAGTACATGAGTACATAGCTCGGCCATCACAGGCTAGCTAATTTGACACCCACCAAGTTTGGGGCTCACTAAACTCAGAATTACTATAAGAAAAATTGGATTACCTTTGCTGTTCTTCGTCAGAATGCACTCCCAGGACTTCTACTTCAACAACAAATGTTGTTTTGGTTCCAAATAATCCATAGTTATATCCAAATACCTCTGTTTTGTTTGTGCGTTCAGGTCACTATCCAAAGGGTAACGCGCGAGTGCATTTCGTGACAAAAAAATTCAAAATATTCCATTACTGTACTTAGAAACATGTCAAACTCGGTTTAAAATCAATTTTTATGCTATTTTTCTCGTAAAATAGCGATAATATTCCAACCGGACAACGTTGTATTCATTCAAAGCCTGAAAGAAAAAAATAGAGAAGTCTCGTGAACGCGCATCTCAGTCTCTCTGTCCCCAGGCTGACCACTTACAAACTCTGCTGCTGTACTTTGCCCAGAGACAGCAGACACCCCATTCCACTTTCTGGCGGCTTTAGAGAGCCAATGGAAGCCTTAGAAAGTGTCACATTACAGCACAGATGCTGTATTTTCGATAGAGATGCAACAGAAGGACAACAAATTGTCAGACACGGCACTTCCTGTATGGAATCTTCTCAGGTTTTGGCCTGCCATATGAGTTCTGTTATACTCACAGACACCATTCAAACAGTTTTAGAAACTTTAGTGTTTTCTATCCAAATCTACTAATAATATGCATATTCTAATTTCTGGGCAAGAGTAGTAACCAGTTTAAATCGGGTACGTTTTTTATCCGGCCGTGAAACTACTGCCCCCTAGCCCAGACAAGTTAAGCGATACCGATGTAACAGTTCTGGAGCGTGTTCTGCATGCAGCGTTTCCTGTATGCTTTCTCGACTGTGAAGAGAGATGGTCCACGGTCCAAACTGTCTTTAAACATCTCCGTGTGTCTGACTTTAACCATGTCTTCTCTGTCCCTCCCTCTGTGTGTTACTGTCTCTATAGGGTTGGGATGCTATAGAGTGGATCATTCAGAACTCTGAAAGGGAGAACGTTCCTCTATGTGACCTGTACTAACTCTGGTAACTACTCTTCCCTGGCCTAGCTTAGCAGCACGTGACTGGTAACTACTCTTCTCTGGCCTAGCTTAGCAGCACGTGACTGGTAACTACTCTTCTCTGGCCTAGCTTAGCAGCACGTGACAGGTAACTACTCTTCTCTGGCCTAGCTTAGCAGCACGTGACTGGTAACTACTCTTCTCTGGCCTAGCTTAGCAGCACGTGACTGGGAACTACTCTTCTCTGGCCTAGCTTAGCAGCACGTGACTGGTAACTACTCTTCTCTGGCCTAGCTTAGCAGCACGTGACTGGTAACTACTCTTCTCTGGCCTAGCTTAGCAGCACGAGACTGGTAACTACTCTTCTCTGGCCTAGCTTAGCAGCACGTGACTGGTAACTACTCTTCTCTGGCCTAGCTTAGCAGCACGTGACTGGTAACTACTCTTCTCTGGCCTAGCTTAGCAGCACGTGACTGGTAACTACTCTTCTCTGGCCTAGCTTAGCAGCACGTGACTGGTAACTACTCTTCTCTGGCCTAGCTTAGCAGCACGTGACTGGTAACTACTCTTCTCTGGCCTAGCTTAGCAGCACGTGACTGGTAACTACTCTTCTCTGGCCTAGCTTAGCAGCACGAGACTGGTAACTACTCTTCTCTGGCCTAGCTTAGCAGCACGTGACTGGTAACTACTCTTCTCTGGCCTAGCTTAGCAGCACGTGACTGGTAACTACTCTTCTCTGGCCTAGCTTAGCAGCACGAGACTGGTAACTACCCTTCTCTGGCCTAGCTTAGCAGCACGAGACTGGTAACTACTCTTCTCTGGCCTAGCTTAGCAGCACGTGACTGGTAACTACTCTTCTCTGGCCTAGCTTAGCTGCACGAGACTGGTAACTACCCTTCTCTGGCCTAGCTTAGCAGCACGAGACTGGTAACTACTCTTCTCTGGCCTAGCTTAGCAGCACGTGACTGGTAACTACTCTTCTCTGGCCTAGCTTAGCAGCACGAGACTGGTAACTACTCTTCTCTGGCCTAGCTTAGCAGCACGTGACTGGGAACTACTCTTCTCTGGCCTAGCTTAGCAGCACGTGACTGGGAACTACTCTTCTCTGGCCTAGCTTAGCAGCACGTGACTGGGAACTACTCTTCTCTGGCCTAGCTTAGCAGCACGTGACTGGGAACTACTCTTCCCTGGCCTAGCTTAGCAGCACGTGACTGGGAACTACTCTTCCCTGGCCTAGCTTAGCAGCACGTGACTGGGAACTACTCTTCTCTGGCCTAGCTTAGCGGCACGTGACTGGGAACTACTCTTCTCTGGCCTAGCTTAGCAGCACGTGACAGGTAACTACTCTTCTCTGGCCTAGCTTAGCAGCACGTGACTGGGAACTACTCTTCTCTGGCATAGCTTAGCAGCACGTGACAGGTAACTACTCTTCTCTGGCCTAGCTTAGCGGCACGTGACTGGGAACTACTCTTCTCTGGCCTAGCTTAGCAGCACGTGACAGGTAACTACTCTTCTCTGGCCTAGCTTAGCAGCACGTGACTGGGAACTACTCTTCTCTGGCCTAGCTTAGCAGCACGTGACTGGGAACTACTCTTCTCTGGCCTAGCTTAGCAGCACGTGACAGGTAACTACTCTTCTCTGGCCTAGCTTAGCAGCACGTGACAGGTAACTACTCTTCTCTGGCCTAGCTTAGCAGCACGTGACTGGTAACTACTCTTCTCTGGCCTAGCTTAGCAGCACGTGACAGGTAACTACTCTTCTCTGGCCTAGCTTAGCAGCACGTGACTGGGAACTACTCTTCTCTGGCATAGCTTAGCAGCACGTGACTGGGAACTACTCTTCCCTGGCCTAGCTTAGCAGCACGTGACTGGTAACTACTCTTCTCTGGCCTAGCTTAGCAGCACGTGACTGCATGCATGCTGCTGTATGGTTTATGTAGACAATGGCCATTATCCTTCTACTTTCTCTTTTCCATTCAAGTTCTTCTATCTTGAAAGTTAGGATCACAGAAGATCAAATACTTTTGAACGATGAAAAATGGAAAAACTTGAAAGCCTGTCAATTACTTTCTGTTGGTTTGATGATAACACTTCTGCTATTGTTGCCTGCAGGAAGGGCCAATCAGAGGAGTGTAGACTACATGATCAGGGACTATATCATCCTACACCAAGCAGCCAGCCCAGCCAATCAGAACCCTCTCTGGTACCCAGCCAAACCTCCCACATGGCAGCTGGGAATCAGAACCCTCTCTGGTACCCAGCCAAACCTCCCACATGGCTGCTGGGAATCAGAACCCTCTCTGGTACCCAGCCAAACCTCCCACATGGCAGCTGGGAATCAGAACCCTCTCTGGTACTCAGCCAAACCTCCCACATGGCTGCTGGGAATCAGAACCCTCTCTGGTACCCAGCCAAACCTCCCACATGGCAGCTGGGAATCAGAACCCTCTCTGGTGTCCAGCCAAACCTCCCACATGGCAGCTGGGAATCAGAACCCTCTCTGGTACCCAGCCAAACCTCCCACATGGCAGCTGGGAATCAGAACCCTCTCTGGTACCCAGCCAAACCTCCCACATGGCAGCTGGGAATCAGAACCCTCTCTGGTACCCAGCCAAACCTCCCACATGGCAGCTGGGCATCAGAACCATCCCTGGTGCCCTGGCTTCATAGAGGGCATCACAACCCTCCCTGGTGCCCTGGCTTCATAGAGGGCATCACAACCCTCCCTGGTGCCCTGGCTTCATAGAGGGCATCACAACCCTCCCTGGTGCCCAGGCTTCATAGAGGGCATCACAACCCTCCCTGGTGCCCAGGCTTCATAGAGGGCATCACAACCCTCCCTGGTGCCCAGGCTTCATAGAGGGCATCACAACCCTCCCTGGTGCCCAGGTTTCATAGAGGGCATCTGAACCTTCTTCCTGGAACACATGGATTATATGTACTATACTACAAGCTCATAAATATCATCCATCCCAATGGAATACAGTGAAGAGTTCCAGTACTGGTGGATCTCTCCATGTGTTCATCAGGACCTCCTGAAGTTCTCCGTACCAATAAACAATGTTGCTGGCTGTCAGGTCAACGATCAATAGAAACACAAGGGTTATTAATACATCATCAGAAAGACAGTGATCATTGATCCTTCCACAGAAAGATATCCCTACTGAGGGATTGAGGCCAATGTTGATGTCCAGGAGGATATTGATTGGATACATAGGTGTATGATAGATGTAGGTTGCGTGCCATTTAGGACGACATTTAGGATGCTATTTAGGACGACATTTAGGATGCTACTTAGGATGCATATGTAGTGTGGATATAACACCTCCCCACTCTAACATGTGAATCACATAGAAAAGCTACAAAACGTCATTCTCCATATGAAATGCGGATGGTATTTGCTATGGAAATCATCTACTGCCATACACTGTATGAAGTATGCATTCATCATTCTCTTATGGAAGGTTCTTCAGTAATCTATCACAACATTCTCTTATGGAAGGTTCCTCCAGGAATCTAACATTCTCTTATGGAAGGTTCTTCAGTAATCTATCACAACATTCTCTTATGGAAGGTTCCTCCAGGAATCTAACATTCTCTTATGGAAGGTTCTTCAGTAATCTATCACAACATTCTCTTATGGAAGGTTCCTCCAGGAATCTAACATTCTCTTATGGAAGGTTCTAGAGTAATCTATCACAACATTCTCTTATGGAAGGTTCCTCCAGGAATCTAACATTCTCTTATGGAAGGTTCTTCAGGAATCTAACATTCTCTTATGGAAGGTTCTTCAGGAATCTAACATTCTCTTATGGAAGGTTCTCCAGGAATCTATCGCAAATGTGAATGGTGTCTGGTAGTGTTTCATATTTAAGCGAGAGTTTCTTTGACATTTTTAACACAATGGATATTTCTTTGCACGTAGATAGTCTAGGATTATGAAGGTATATACATTAAATGAATGTACAGTGACCTCACATAGATAGGAAAACTACAGTAGAGCTGACGATGCAGTAAAATATAAATGTTCAGACAAACTTCAACGGTAAGAGAGAACAACCTCACTCTACAGACCAGGGTGATATGTTACATACCACTGTGAACAGGACCTCGTTGGGTTAGCAAATGCACTTCATGACAAATTGGTATTTTAATGGACCTACATGTATGTTTAAACTGTGTCTAAAAGGGCATCCTAGTGCACTACTTTTGACCAGAGTCCACCCTATTCCCTACATAGTGCACTACTTTAGACCAGAGCCCTATGGCCAGCTAAGACACTACTTTAGACCAGAGCCCTATTCCCTACATAGTGCACTACTTTAGACCAGAGTCCTATGGCCAACTAAGACACTACTTTAGACCAGAGTCCTATGGCCAACTAAGACACTTAGCTCCTGTAAAATCTCTGCTTTACTGACTGGTGTTTATTTATAGCGTCTTCATATACTTGAATTATCAGTTGATTTAATTGAATGTTAGATATTTATTTTTATAACATTGAAAATGTATTTTCTTTATTTAGTTTTTACTTAAGTTCATTTTAGTAAATACTTTCGTAACACTTTTTCTTAATTGCATTGTTGGTTAATGGCTTGTAAAGTAAGCATTTCACATGTTGTATTTGGCGCATGTGACAAATAAAATTAGATTTTGATTTGAAACCTGCTGTGGACTGGTTACTCTTTACATACATGCAACAAAAAAAAAATGGCCTATTTAGTCAGTCACTGGCCAATGAATGCAGTACCAGGACTGATCAGCCAATAGGACAGAAGATCACGCTGCAGTAAAGTCAAGTCGTCAGTTGATGGCGTAATTGAGCTATGACTGACAGAATGCTGGACAACAAACAATGTTAATGTTTTGGATCGTATTCTCTGTGTGAGCCCAATGTAAAAAAGGGATTTTAGATTCTGGCCTGCATGGTAAATACCAGTACCGTATGACATGGGTTGCAACTTGGGATCATCGTCATTGACTAGTTAAAATAAACCTTGGGATGATCATCACAGCTAGAATATTTTCATTAGTACATTTAATTCATATTCCAATAACAGTGGACAAATTACTAAATATTCATGGAAACAGCTAAAACCAAAAAAATCGGAAGTATTTTCAGTTTATTTATTGAACAGAAACATGACATGTATTGGACATTACTCTACTGCCTAGGCAGTGTGAATAGGGGTCAAAGTCTACGTCCCAAATGGAATGCTAATACTTTTGACCAGGGCTCATATAGTGCACTATATGGTGGTGGTGGTGGGGGGGGGGGGGGGGGGTCCCATTTGGGACGCAGACGGATACAAGATTAAACCACTCAACAAGTAGTTCCATCATGCTTCCTATTCCCATCAAAACAGGTTATTCAATATGTCAGACAGACAAATCATTTAGAAAAGAAAAAAACATCTGGGTATAAAAAATAAAAACAGCATCATGCAGGAAGCCATAAATAAACATGTTTTGAATCATAAAAAAAAAAGTCCTTCAAGCTTTTAAAATATATTGGTTTTCAAAGCTGCTCCTTCAGTACCATGTCATTTCTTCTTGTAAATAAATGTCTCCTAGATTAAAAAGTTAAAACACAAGAATCTGAAAACATCCCACTTTTGTTCTTAACCAGCTGCTCTTGGGCACAACACCATATCTATTATTATTCAGTGTGTTTGTAATATCGTTGGTAAAGCATTAGCAGCTAGTGACTACACACAAGCAAAATACAACCAATTCATACAAAAACCTTTGTAAATATCAAATATATAAAAGTGAAAAAAAAGGGGAGGGTTGTGTTTAGAAAATATATGCAGTCAACATAAAGAATATCAAACCAGTCAACTTTGGTGAAAAACACCTTAGTACAAATAAAATAACACTCTCCCAAAATGTGCCAAAGCTAAGGCCGGATTTCTCTCTCCACTTTCCCAGGTTATCAAAAAAGTCTAACGTTTCCAAAATCGTTAAACACATAAAACTTGAAATTTGTTTTGTCCTTGAAATTGAGCCAAACTAATTTCAAACTTCAAATCACTTAATATATTTCCCTACCTTTTTCTATTTGAAAATGAAACCCATTATGTTTTAAAACTTGGGGCTGTCAAAGTTAACTTGTTAATAACGCGTGACATTTGTAATTCCTTAAAAACAAAATTGGACACCGTTAATCATGTCTCCATTTCTTCATCACACGGACCCTTTTTGAGCGCCCGTTTCCACACGGACCGTTTTAACCGCAACACACAACACGCTCTGTGCCCGGTCACCCTCTCAGTCCGTGTGACCTCGGTCTCAGTAGCGCTGTCGGCCTCTTGTGGTGCACTACGCGCACAGCTTTCAACAACAGTTAAACTGGAAAACTGACATGAAGTTCAACCATAAACACATTCCCAGGCGTTTCTTTAGGTAACAGCAAGAACATCATTTGTACAAAAGCAGTTAGCTAGTTATGCTAACGCTAGCTAGCCAGCCAACCAAACTAAATGTTTACAATGCCACGCCTGATTGTATCTTGAATCAACTAGTTAGCTAACTTCCCACAATGATTTTAATCAAAAACAGGAAATCCATTCCATTTACCTAACGTTACTATTTTAGTTTTTCAGGTTAAGTTCAGAAAAGTATCCCAATTCTATTAGCAGTTTGTGACTAGTTGATGTTGAAGAACATGGATCAGTATCCTAGGCTACATCTAATACCTTGTATTATATCTGACATGACCTCAGGCCTGGCTGATCGGTTGTTAATGTATTCTGTAGAAGTCATAACATTGGACAGGTTTAAAAAGCTCGTTGTCTCCATGGATACAGTTCTATTTTCCTTATAGTCAACACTCCAATCAGAAAAACACTCATTGAGAACGCCTGAAGCTTTCAGTACTTGAGTGTGTGTGGCAAATGAGGAAGTGTTAAACTTCAAGAACATTGATAAGAGGGAGTAGGCCTACTGAAACATTGATGAGGGAGAGCCTACTGAAACATTGATAAGAGGGAGAAGGCCTACTGAAACATTGATAAGAGGGAGTAGGCCTACTGAAACATTGATAAGAGGGAGTAGGCCTACTGAAACATTGATAAGGGGAGAGGCCTACTGAAACATTGATAAAGAGGGAGTAGGCCTACTGAAACATTGATAAGAGGGAGTAGGCCTACTGAAACATTGATAAGAGGGAGTAGGCCTACTGAAACATTGATAAGAGGGAGAAGGCCTACTGAAACATTGATAAAGAGGGAGTAGGCCTACTGAAACATTGATAAGAGGGAGTAGGCCTACTGAAACATTGATAAAGAGGGAGAAGGCCTACTGAAACATTGATAAGAGGGAGAAGGCCTACTGAAACATTGATAAGAGGGAGAAGGCCTACTGAAACATTGATAAGAGGGAGAAGGCCTACTGAAACATTGATAAAGAGGGAGTAGGCCTACTGAAACATTGATAAGGCCTACTGAAACATTGATAAGAGGGAGTAGGCCTACTGAAACATTGATAAAGAGGGAGTAGGCCTACTGAAACATTGATAAGAGGGAGTAGGCCTACTGAAACATTGATAAGAGGGAGAAGGCCTACTGAAACATTGATAAGAGGGAGTAGGCCTACTGAAACATTGATAAGAGGGAGTAGGCCTACTGAAACATTGATAAGAGGGAGAAGGCCTACTGAAACATTGATAAGAGGGAGAAGGCCTACTGAAACATTGATAAGAGGGAGAAGGCCTACTGAAACATTGGGAGCGTTAACATCTATGTTAGCAGTGACTTTTGTGCTGTTATTAGTTTAAATGCCATTAAAAACACTGATAGATTATTTTGTCTCTTTCCCTTACAATCCAAACATAGTATGCCTATAACTCAATGCACTGCTTTTTAAAATGGGGGGGGGGGGGGGGGGGGGGGGGAATGGGCCAAATTTGATCAAATAAAAAAAATTATTACTAATGCTATTAACTATTTTAATCGTTTGACAGCCCTATTTAAAACTAAACAAATTCACTTTAGCAAATTATTTCCTTTCTGGAAAATGTTTAAACTTAGTATGCTGTTACGGTAGCCATGCCACAACTGCACTCAGGAAGAGAAGTGCATTTAATTTGAATAAAAAAAAAATAATAATAATTTAAAGGACCAAACTTATTTAATAAACTTCAGAGTACTCTGTTCCATCTCATCCCCCTCTTCTTGTTCCACCTCTTTGATCAGTTTGTCAAGTTCACTTGTTCTTAGCTGTAGAACTCCAGCTCCCAGAATCCTCAGCTCTCCCGTCCAAGAATTTGATTGCATCATTTCCCCACTGCTTCCTCTCCCCAGTGTCATGGTGACCAGGAATCAAATGCACCATCACCCCTATACACATACTAAGGGCCTGTTTGAATCCGTCGATTGCACTATAAACAGTTCTGTATGTACAAAAGTCACTCAGGCTCTGTGTGGCTCTCAGAACTTGAAGAGGGTGATAAAGCCTTGTGGAGAAACAGGCTTACAGCAGCTCTCTGTGTTGTTGGCTGTGCAAGGGTGGTTTGTATCCTGAAACCACACACAGAGAGAGACAGAGAATTTAGTATAGTAAATTCATTCTAAAGAAACAAATAACTTTCTCTAATTACTATGTAATAAGAAAAGTGTTACTTGTATATGAATTGAGAGAGAGCACACGAGAAAGAGAGCGAAAGAGAGAGTGATGTTGGAATGAGAGATTTTGAAGTGTTCCCAACGCTACCTTCCAGAAGAGGATGTGGCAGTGTGTACAGAAGTGCAGGGTTTCACTGTATTGCTCTCTGACAGGGTAGCAGCGACACAGCTTAAAGTACATCTTCTTCCACTCCAACTGGCCCTTGTCTGACACCATCAGACGCTTACGGATCTGCACAGAGAACACACACACAACCTTGATTCATTTTTTTACTCCATGGCCTTTTGAGTGGCAGATCAGAGGTGTTGTCCTGTTTGTCAAATGCTTGCAGCTTTTGAGATATGCACTGCAAAAAAAAAAAAAAGGAGAGAGATCCATTCATTAACTATGTGTGGTGCAGAGCTGGGTTCAATGAGGCGTCATAACAGTCAGGTGAAGCTGGTATCCATTTATTCTATTAAGACCATGAAAACCCAAACTGTCCATGAATGCATGTGAAGAGACGTGAGGGTGTGCGGAGGTACAGTGCAATTCAGAAAAAATTTGGGGCCCCTTGAGTTGTTCTACATTTTGTTACGTTACAGCCTTATTGTAAAATTGGATTAAAAAAATATATATATCCTCAATCTACATACAATACTCAACAATGACAAAGCGAAAACAGGTTTTCGATATTTATGCAAATGAATTAGAAATTAAAAACGAATATCTTATTTACATAAGTATTTAGACCATTTGCTATGAGACTTGAAATTGAGCTCAGGTGCATCCTGTTTCCATTGATCATCCTTGAGATGTTTCTACAACTTGATTGGAGTCCACCTGTGCTAAATTCAATTGATTGGAAATGATTTGGAAAGGCACACACCTGTCTATATAAGGTCCCACAGTTGACAGTGCATGTCAGAACAAAAACCAAGCCATGCGGTCGAAGGAAATGTACGTAGAGATCCGAGGTGTAGAGGTACAGATCTGGGGAAGGGTAACAAAAACATTTCTGCAGCATTGAAGGTCCCCAAAAACACAATGGCCTCCATCATTCTGAATTGGAAGAAGTTTGGAACCACAAAGACTCTTCCTAGAGCTGGCCGCCCGGCCAAACTGAGCAATCAGGGGAGAAGGACCTTGGTCATGGAGGGCCAAGAACCCGATGGTCATTCTGACAGAGCCCCAGAGTTCCTCTGTGGAGATGGGAGAACCTTCCAGAAGGACAACAATCTCTGCAGCAGTCCACCAATCAGGCCTTTATGGTAGAGAGGCCAGACGAAAGCCACTCCTCAGTAAAAGGCACATAACAGCCCACTTGGAGTTTGCCAAAAGGCACCTAAAGGACTCTGAGACCATGAGAAACAGGATTCTGTGGTCTGATGAAACCAAGATCGAACTCTTTGGCCTGAATGCCAAGCGTCACATCTGGAGGAAACCTGGCACCATCCCTACGGTGAAGCATGGTGGTGGCAGCATCATGCTGTGGGGATGTTTTTCAGCAGCAGGGACTGGGAGACTAGTCAGGATGAACGGAGCAAAGTACAGAGAGATCCTTGATGAAAACCTGCTTCAAAGCGCTCAGGACCTGACTGGGGCGAACGTTCACCTTCCAACAGGACAACGACCCGAAGCACACAGCCAAGACAATGCAGGAGTGGCTTTGGGAGAAGTCTCTGAATGTCCTTGAGTGGCCCAGCCAGAGCCCGGACTTGAGCCCGATCGAACATCTCTGGAGAGACCTGAAAATAGCTGTGCAGCGACGCTCCCCATCCAACCTGACAGAGCTTGAGAGGATCTGCAGAGAAGAATGAGAGAAACTCCCCAAATACAGGTGTGCCAAGCTTGTAGCGTCATACCCAAGAAGACTCGAGGCTGTAATCGCTGCCAAAAGTGCTTCAACAAAGTACTGAGTAAAGGGTCTGAATACTTATGTAAATGTGATATTTCCGGTTTGTATTTTTTTTAATAAAATGTGCAAAATGTTTATCCTTATGGGGTATTGTGTGTAGATTAAGGGGGGTAAAAACTGATTTAAATCCATTTTTAGAATAAGGCTGTAACGTAACAAAATGTGGAAAAAGTCAATGGGTCTGAATCCTCCAAAAGCGCTGTGTGTGTTTACGGTTTTACTATCCTTGTGGGGATCAGAAGTCCTTACAAGAATAATAACAACAACTTGACCAACTGGGGACATTTTATTAGTCCCCACAAGGTCAAATACTATTTCTAGGGGGTTTAGGGTTAAGGTTAGAATTAGGTTAAGGGTTAGGAGCTAGGGTTAGCGTTTCGGGTTAAGGTTAATACGATTTTGAATGGGACTGAATTGTGTCCCCACAAAGTTATTTATACAAGACTGTGTGTGTGTGTATGATGCATGCATGTACATATAAATAAATACAAGTCTGTACCTGTCTGTCAGTGAAGTGGTACTGGCAGAGCCTCTTCCACAGCAGCCTGTCCTCAGTGAGTTGTCCCAGGTCTGGAGTCACCTGTCCCAGACTGACCAGGTCCCTGCCATCTGACAGACGCTCCATGATGTTGAGCTGCAGGCTGGCAGGCAGGTCTGTTAGGGTCATACCCTTAGACACAGGCTGGAGGAGGGGGAGACAGAGACTTACATAGGGTGGGAAGCTCTTGGTTTGGCTTCCTTTCTACCTTCAGCAATAATATATTCCTTATATCCATTGTAATAAAAGGTGAAGGCATCTCTAGTCCTGGGGGTGTCAATATCAGTGATTGGCTGATTTCCAACTACCTGGTCTCACAGATCTAAAACAAAGAAGGAGAAATGTGGAAATGTGGAAATGGCTGCAGCATTCCAGGACCAGAGTGGTCTTCTCCCATTCTAATATAGTCTTTCATTTCCTTGACAGATTCCTTTTCATCCTGTAAAAGTGTCGGGCTCAACCCCGTTGACCTGAATGTTGTCCAGCTGTTGTTGCCACTATAGGATGTTCTCCATGCTAACTAGCTAACTAACTAGCTAACTAGCTCACTAGCTCACTAGCTCACTAGCTGAGCCTGTCCTACTCACCCCGTTGATCTGAATGTTGTCCAGCTGTTGTTGCCACTATAGGATGTTCTCCATGCTAACTAGCTAACTAACTAGCTAACTAACTAGCTAACTAACTAACTAGCTAACTGAGCCTGTCCTACTCACCCTGTTGATCTGAATGTTGTCCAGCTGTTGTTGCCACTATAGGATGTTCTCCATGCTAACTAGCTCACTAGCTCACTAGCTCACTAGCTGAGCCTGTCCTACTCACCCTGTTGATCTGAATGTTGTCCAGCTGTTGTTGCCACTATAGGATGTTCTCCATGCTAACTAGCTAACTAACTAGCTAACTAGCTGAGCCTGTCCTACTCACCCTGTTGATCTGAATGTTGTCCAGCTGTTGTTGCCACTGCAGGATGTTCTCCATGCTAACTAGCTAACTAGCTCACTAACTAACTAGCTAACTAACTAACTAGCTAACTAACTAACTAGCTGAGCCTGTCCTACTCACCCTGTTGATCTGAATGTTGTCCAGCTGTTGTTGCCACTGCAGGATGTTCTCCATGCTAACTAGCTAACTAACTAACTAGCTCACTAGCTGAGCCTGTCCTACTCACCCTGTTGATCTGAATGTTGTCCAGCTGTTGTTGCCACTGCAGGATGTTCTCCATGCTAACTAGCTAACTAGCTCACTAACTAACTAGCTAACTAACTAACTAGCTAACTAACTAACTAGCTAACTAACTAGCTAGCTGAGCCTGTCCTACTCACCCTGTTGATCTGAATGTTGTCCAGCTGTTGTTGCCACTGCAGGATGTTCTCCATGCTAACTAGCTAACTAACTAACTAGCTAACTAACTAACTAGCTAAGTAACTAACTAGCTAGCTGAGCCTGTCCTACTCACCCTGTTGATCTGAATGTTGTCCAGCTGTTGTTGCCACTGCAGGATGTTCTCCATGCGGTGGACCCAACAGTTGATGTTTCCCACCAGAACAGACTTCCCCATATCCTGCACCAGACCACACAGAGACACGTACAGGGTCTGAAGGAGCTCCTTGATGGGACGGACATTCTGCTGGTCATCCAGGACTGTGGAGGGAGAGGACAAGAGAAACATGTTCAAGCAACTCTCAGGAAGACAAAACGGAAGTGTACTTCTGAACTTTGCATCATGAATGTGTTATTTATTAATTTGAAAAAAAAAAAAAAAGGACAAAAACGTGTCAATGCAGTTAATACACACGGTGTTCGGCGCCTCCTCGGCGGTGCTATTTACACCACCAGTTCTAGATCTACCAATGGATTTCATAACATTTCCCTAAACAACCTGATCCTTTGTTTAGCTGAAGAGACATTTAGTTTATAAAATCAGACCACAGAGGACTGTGTTGACTGTTTATTATTATTTCCACTGAGAACCCCCATTATGTAGCGACCATGCATCATTACACCTTCTACCATTAAAAACACGCCGGTCACCGAGATGATGGGTCAATCGGTTTTGATGACATTTACATGACCTGGTCTCCTGAGCATGATAAGAGGAAGTATGCAGGTACACAATAATAAACTAGGAAGTCATGAAGAGAGGGGGGGAGAAAGACCGAATTTGAAATTTAAACAGAAAGAGAGCTCACCTTTCTGCACCACTCTCTCCAGGATGTTCATGTAATTTTTCTGAGCCACTCCGCTGAGCGATGGCAGCTGGGACTTGGCAATGAGCTCCAGCAGCTAGAGAGAGAGAGAGAGAGAGAGAGAAAACAGACATAAATATCAGCAAGCCTACTGTCAGACTCACAGACTCTCTGTTCCTCCATTACTTACTGTTTGCTATACTTCTCTGTCTCTGCGTCACTAATAGCAAGGCCCTGGTCAAAAGTAGTGCACTATGGGCCCTGGTCAAAAGTAGTGCACTATGGGCCCTGGTCAAAAGTAGTGCACTACAAAGGGAATAGGGTGCCATTTGGGACTCAAGCTGTTCCTCCATGACTTACTGCTTATTATGCTTCTCTCTCTGTATGTGTAGAAAGACAGACGGGGCTCATTTCAAAACAACAATCTCCAGGTCTCTAACTATCAGCAGACTGTTGGAACAGAGGAGGAGGAGGAGGAGTCTCCAGGTCTCTAACTATCAGACTGTTGGAACAGAGGAGGAGGAGGAGTCTCCAGGTCTCTAACTATCAGCAGACTGTTGGAACAGAGGAGGAGGAGGAGTCTCCAGGTCTCTAACTATCAGACTGTTGGAACAGAGGAGGAGGAGGAGTCTCCAGGTCTCCTCCAGAACGGAGGAGGTGTTTGGAAACTCTGCACCTGGCTAGAACTCTCTAGCCCATCATGACTCAGTGGATACACAGACACATTCTTGAAAGGGACATCTATGCATGAATCCTATAGGGGCTTGAGAGTGTGTGTGTGTGTGTGTGTGTGTGTCTGAGTGTTTACATGCCTACAGTATCCTTGTCACTTTAAAGAAGCCACTAGAACACTGTTCCCACTGGCTGGGGCAGGTCGTGTTGCCCAAGCCCTGGCTGGGGCAGGGTGTCTAGTCTAACACTGTGTACACCACGGCCAAGCCAGGGTGTCTAGTCTAACACAGTGTACACCACGGCCAGGCCAGGGTGTCTAGTCCAACACAGTGTACACCACGGCCAAGCCAGGGTGTCTAGTCCAACACAGTGTACACCACGGCCAGGCCAGGGTGTCTAGTCCAACACAGTGTACACCACGGCCAGGCCAGGGTGTCTAGTCTAACACAGTGTACACCACGGCCAGGCCAGGGTGTCTAGTCTAACACAGTGTACACCACGGCCAGGCCAGGGTGTCTAGTCTAACACAGTGTACACCACGGCCAGGCCAGGGTGTCTAGTCTAACACAGTGTACACCACGGCCAGGCCAGGGTGGCATGTGTGGCATGCAACAACACACAGCTACTGACATCATGGAGAAACTGGTCCTTACACAACTCTGGACAGGACATGTGACCATTGTCAGCAGCACCCAACAACACAACACAACAGCCCTTTAAGGGGTCCGCATGCTTCCCATCCCAAACAGTTTGAGATATATAGATATAAACCCCATTCAGTGGCGTTTTTGTTCTTCGGTTTTTTGTGGTTGTTTGTGCAGAACATTTTTCCTCAAGGCAAGCCTCAGTCGGTAGCCTCAGTCGGTAGCCTCAGTCGGTAGCCTCAGTCGGTAGCCTCAGTCGGTAGCCTCAGTCGGTAGCCTCAGTCTACACCCCTTCGCCAGTGATTGGTCAACAGTAGGAGTTCTTCAGTTGAAGGGTTTGTTTTCATTCAACGAAGAGCAAAATCGTTTTCATGCACATTTTTTCCCCACTTGAAAAATATTGAAACAAACATCTTTGTTTAGATTGTAAAAATTGTGCGACTAAGATCTCCTCTGTAAAAATGAAATGACAGACTGGGGCGGATCCCAAGCGACGAAGCGGTTTAAGTCACTGCATCGCAGCGCTAGAGGAATCACTACAGACCCGGGTTCGTTCCCAGGCGGTGTCACAACCGGCCGTGATCGGGGAGTCCCATAGGACGGCGCACAATTGGCACAGCATCGTCCGGGTTAGGGGAGGGTTTGGCCGGGGGAGGGGCTTTACTTGGCTTATCGCGCTCTAGCGACTCCTTGTGGCGGGTCGGGCGCCTGCAGGCTGACTTCCGGTAGCCAGGTGAACGGTGTTTCCTCCGAAAAACATTGGTGCGGCTGGCTTCCGGGTTAAGCAGGCGGATGTTGTGAAGTGCGGTTTGGCGGGTCACATTTCGGAGGACGCATGACTCGACCTTCGCCTCCCGAGCACGTAGGGGTGTCGCAGCGATGAGACAAGATCATAATTGAGAAAAAGGGAGGTTAAAATAACAAAACAAATATATATATATAATAATAATTAATGACAGATTTATTAAGTTATCTGCGATTAATTCTGACCATTTTTAGGAAGTGTATAATGGCTACAGCATCTCAAAATGGAAGCCTTTTCCTCGTTTTTCAAGCGAAGGTCTTTTATTGAGTTCGGCTAGGCACCAGTCAAACTGAAGCACGCGGAAGGCTTTACCCTCCCCTCCACCTCCCTCAAGTGTCTAAGTGTCCCTCTCCTCTCCTCTCCTCTCCCCTCCACCTCCCTCAAGTGTCTAAGTGTCCCTCTCCTCTCCTCTCCCCTCCCCTCCACCTCCCTCAAGTGTCTAAGTGTCCCTCTCCTCTCCCCCTCCCTCAAGTGTCTAAGTGTCCCTCTCCTCTCCTCTCCCCTCCACCTCCCTCAAGTGTCTAAGTGTCCCTCTCCTCTCCTCTCCACCTCCCTCAAGTGTCTAAGTGTCCCTCTCCTCTCCCCTCCCTCCACCCCCCCCCTCTTCACGGCCCCAACAAGTGTCTGTGTGTGGAGGAATGGCAGCAGTAGGTCAGGACATTGTGTATGTGTGTGTGTGTACTTTTAGCCACCACTCTACACTAACTAAACATCAACGTAGCTTTGTCGGTCTCCATTTCCACTAACCCAGAGAGTATTGCCTAATAGATCAACATGTGGCTGTGTTTCCATGATCGTTGTTGTGTCACCCTATGGGCCCTGCTGAAAAAGTAGTGCACTACATTATATAGGGAATACGGTGCTATTTGGGGGTCCTGGACAAAGTAGTGCACTACATTATATAGGGAATACAGTGCTATTTGGGACGCAGTGATCGTTTCCCTGATCTGCGGTAAACCTGGTCTTTGTAACCGAGAACCTCACTAATACCATGCAGCAGCAGCAGCAGTAGTACACTAACCTGGACAACACATCCCAGACCAATATCGGCCCCTACTACCGTTACCTAGATACTATTCTGATGATCGTCTGTACTTACTGTTCAGAATAATCTAGTTCTCTTTTAAAAATCAACAGAGAGAGATGTGTTCAAAGCAAACACACAGTATCTCTCCCTCAGAGTCTCTCTCTCGCTCCCTCACAGTCCGCTGTAAGTTAAGAGAATATCTCCAAAGAGCCTCTTGTCTGGAGAGAAGTGATAAGGCCCAGAGAGAGAGAGACAGCAGAGAGACAGAAACAGCAGAGAGAGACAGAAACAGCAGAGAGACAGAAATGACGCAATGAAGAGAAGAGAGCGAGGAAGAGACCTACACACCCAGAACATAACCCAGCTTTTTAAACACCCCTCAGTACTGTGTCTGAGGTTAACCCCTTTAAAAAGGTTAAAACCCCTACTCTCTGTGGTAACACCCTTTAAAATGTTCAACACTACATTAGTATGAATGCACAATGTGATATTTGTCATTTTCCTAAGGTGACGCCGAAGGACAATAAAGTTATGTTCCCATCTCATAGTAATCCTCAGATGAACAATAAAGTTATGTTCCCATCTCATAGTAATCCTCAGATGGACAATAAAGTTATGTTCCCATCTCATAGTAATCCTCAGATGGACAATAAAGTTATGTTCCCATCTCATAGTAATCCTCAGATGGACAATAAAGTTATGTTCCCATCTCACAGTAATCCTCAGATGGACAATAAAGTTATGTTCCCATCTCACAGTAATCCCTTCATGATGATTCAACACAGAAGTCAACCCACCCGGACGACGTAGTTGAACCTCCTGTTGTCCTTGATGGCGCTGCAGAAGTCCAGCCGGTTGAAGGCTTCTCCCAGAGTGCAGTAACCATGACGCTGGGATAATTACACCATCAGGTATTAGTATCTGGTTTCACTGCAACAGGGTATACCGTAACTGTTTATATATGTTTACAATGACAAATGTTTTTTTTTAAAAGACAAGAGTCCTTCCTTACCTCTTTAGTGCTTCCTTTGTGGACGTAAATCCATTTCTCTTTGTGGAAATCTGTAGGAAAAAGGAGAGTGTGATTATTGAGGACGTCCATGAAAAAAAAATACAAACTGAGCATCACAGTGCAGAGGACCATTTACTGTGTCAATTGCTTTATTATGTCATTGGCCAGTACTGTAAAACTGTAGATTCAATTTACAAGGAATCTTTGCGTTGTTGTTCATGAAGTCTTTCCTTCTCTTCTTAGCTGCCATGTCGTATGTAATAGCCAGCAGCAGATTCTCCTGGAAGCACTCGTCCTCTGTTTTGCAATAGCTGGAAGACAGACCATACGCCCAGTTAGCAATAGCTGGGGGGACAGACCATACGCCCAGTTAGCAATAGCTGGGGGGGACAGACCATACGCCCAGTTAGCAATAGCTGGGGGGACAGACCATACGCCCAGTTACACGTCTGGTGTACAAAAGCTAAACTTATGTACTTAAAAAAAAAAAAAACGCTGATTTTATCATTGTATGAAACGTTTTTTAAAAAAATGGCTCATATGAGATGATACTATGATTTCCCAATAGGTAGGCATATAGTTGGCTTCAAACTGCCTGGAGTCAGGATCCACTGTAATTCCAACAGATGTCTACTAATCCCATCACTTGTACAGTAGTTATTTATAGCACAATGATTAACGAGTAGAAACACAGGCTCAAACACACAATAACAGCAAGAGAGATCTGCTGCTGAGCCATAGTTTAACAGCAAGAGCAAATACTGTATTGTGAGTAACGTCACATAGGTTTCTATCACTTATGTATTTATCACTTATGTATTTATCACTTATTTTAGAGGTGGACTGGATGTGAACTTGTCAATATGTATATATTTTTTTTTATCTTTCTCTGTCCCCCGCCGCAATCTCTCAACTCAATGGGTTTTATTACCATGGGAAACATATGTTAACATTGCCAAAGCAAGTGAAGTAGATAATAAAACACAAAAGTGTCTCTCTCTACCGCTCTCTCAGAGCATTTGATGGGAAAACTCCTTGGATAAGTTGATGGCGCACTTCAGTTGTTCTCCTCAATGTCACTAAGCTGGTGTTGATGCTGCTCAAGACAACATATATCAGGAAGCACAAACACTACAAAAATACATTCAGTTACCCCGATACTGACCTCACGTCTGAGTCATTGCTGTTTTTGTCGTCTGAAGAAAAGTTTTTCCATCCCTCTTCAGTTTTAACCCAGCTCTGACCAGGGGATCGCCAATCCTGTCCAAGAAAAGGCATTCTGGACTGTTTAAATCAACAGCGCCGAAAGAAAATGACAGCTCCGGACTTTATGTTGCAGAAGGTTAAATGTTGTAAGATACAGGTTAGTTTTTATCTCCCGTCTGGTGTTCAGTAAGGTGATGTGTTGTCTGGTATTGTGACTGCGCAGCGGCCTTTATATTCACCAGTGAACAAACCAGGAAGTAAACACTTCAGCTCCTCCCCCTGTTGGAAACGGTGCAGAAACACGTGGCTTTGTTTATCTTCTTCACTATTACAAAACCACCCAGGGAAGGAACATTATCACCCAGGGAGGGAACATTATCGCCCACACTGGGTGTCTGGGGGCAAATGTCCTGTGCTGGAAGATACATTAACCATTTTATACTGCTGAATCAGAGCTTTTTCATTTGACCTGGACACAACAACCCTTTCTTGATGACTTAGTTAAAATAATCATATGGAAAAATAAAAAATAAAAACACAGAACTCCTCCAGGCTCAGTTTCTGTCAATTCCCCTGACAAAAAAAAAGTGGTAAGCAAGTTATGTCCCCCCAAAAATATGAATTTCACCAAGTCAAATGAATGTATTGTTCTGGAGGTTTCCTTGTAGCTGTGTGGGACAGTATTTTGCCTTGGGGGAAGTCTAGCCAATGGCCATGAGGTATCCACTGGTTGAGTCAATGGCAAGTTGAGCAAATTGAAGTATTTTCTTCCCAGGTATAATGCAAGGCATTATGTTATGATGTGTTATGATGTGTTATGATGTGATGTGTTATGATGTGTTATGATGTGATATGATGTGATGTGTTATGATGTGATGTGTTATAATGTGATGTGTTATGATGTGTTATGATATGATGTGTTATGATGTGTTATGATGTGTTATGATGTGTTATGATGTGTTATGATATGATGTGTTATGATGTGTTATGATGTGTTATGATGTGTTATGATATGATGTGTTATGATGTGTTATGATATGATGTGTTATGATGTGTTATGATGTGTTATGATGTGATGTGTTATGATGTGTTATGATGTGTTATGATGTGATGTGTTATGATGTGTTATGATGTGTTATGATGTGTTATGATGTGATATGATGTGATGTGTTATGATGTGATGTGTTATAATGTGATGTGTTATGATGTGTTATGATGTGTTATGATGTGTTATGATGTGATATGATGTGATGTGTTATGATGTGATGTGTTATAATGTGATGTGTTATGATGTGTTATGATGTGTTATGATGTGTTATGATGTGATATGATGTGATGTGTTATGATGTGATGTGTTATGATGTGTTATGATATGATGTGTTATGATGTGTTATGATGTGTTATGATGTGTTATGATATGATGTGTTATGATGTGTTATGATATGATGTGTTATGATGTGTTATGATATGATGTGTTATGATGTGATGTGTTATGATGTGTTATGATGTGTTATGATGTGATGTGTTATGATGTGTTATGATGTGTTATGATGTGTTATGATGTGATATGATGTGATGTGTTATGATGTGATGTGTTATAATGTGATGTGTTATGATGTGTTATGATATGATGTGTTATGATGTGTTATGATGTGTTATGATGTGTTATGATGTGTTATGATATGATGTGTTATGATGTGTTATGATGTGATGTGTTATGATGTGTTATGATGTGTTATGATGTGATGTGTTATGATGTGTTATGATGTGATGTGTTATGATGTGTTATGATGTGATGTGTTATGATGTGATGTGATGTGATATGATGTGTTATGATGTGATGTGTTATGATGTGTTATGATGTGTTATGATGTGATGTGTTATGATGTGTTATGATGTGTTATAATGTGTTATGATGTGTTATGATGTGATGTGTTATGATGTGTTATGATGTGATGTGTTATGATGTGTTATGATGTGTTATGATGTGATGTGTTATGATGTGCTTTTGATGTGATGTGTTATGATGTGTTATGATGTGATGTGTTATGATGTGATGTGATGTGATATGATGTGTTATGATGTGATGTGTTATGATGTGTTATGATGTGTTATGATGTGATGTGTTATGATGTGTTATGATGTGTTATAATGTGTTATGATGTGTTATGATGTGATGTGTTATGATGTGTTATGATGTGATGTGTTATGATGTGTTATGATGTGTTATGATGTGATGTGTTATGATGTGATGTGATATGATGTGTTATGATGTGATGTGTTATGATGTGTTATGATGTGTTATGATGTGTTATGATGTGTCATGATGTGATGTGATATGATGTGTTATGATGTGTTATGATGTGTTATGATGTGATGTGTTATGATATGATGTGTTATAATCTGTTATGATGTGTTATGATGTGTTATGATGTGATATGATGTGTTATGATGTGTTATGATGTGATGTGATGTGTTATGATATGTTATGATGTGATATGATGTGTTATGATGTGATGTGTTATGATGTGTTATGATATGTTATGATGTGATATGATGTGTTATGATGTGTTATGATGTGATATGATGTGATGTGATATGATGTGATGTGTTATGATGTGTTATGATGTGATATGATGTGTTATGATGTGTTATGATGTGATATGATGTGTTATGATGTGATGTGTTATGATGTGATGTGTTATGATGTGTTATGATGTGATGTGTTATGTAAGTCGTTCATCTGTTCATTTGTAAGTCGCTCTGGATAAGAGCGTCTGCTAAATGACGGAAACGTAAATGTAAATATGATGTGATGTCGGTGTGTTAAGTCATGTCGGTGTGATGTGATGTGTTGATGTGATGTGATGTGTTATGATATGTTATGATGTGATATGATGTGTTATGATGTGATGTGTTATGATGTGTTATGATATGTTATGATGTGATATGATGTGTTATGATGTGTTATGATGTGATATGATGTGTTATGATGTGATATGATGTGATGTGATATGATGTGATGTGTTATGATGTGTTATGATGTGTTAGAATGTGTTATGATGTGATGTGTTATGATGTGATGTGTTATGATGTGATGTGTTATGATGTGATGTGTTATGATGTGTTATGATGTGATGTGTTATGTAAGTCGTTCATCTGTTCATTTGTAAGTCGCTCTGGATAAGAGCGTCTGCTAAATGACGGAAACGTAAATGTAAATATGATGTGTTATGATGTGATGTGTTGTCTCTCCGTCTCTCTCTCTCTCTCTCTCTCCCTCTCTCTCTCTCTCCCTCTCTTCCTCTCTCTCTCTCTCTTCCTCTCTCTCTCCCTCTCTCTCTCTTCCTCTCTCTCCCTCTCTCTCTTCCTCTCTCTCTCTCTCTCTCTCTTCTCTCTCCTCTCTCTCTTCCTCTCTCTCTCCCTCTCTTCCTCTCTCTCTCTCTCTCTCTCCCTCTCTTCCTCTCTCTCTCCCTCTCTCTCTTCCTCTCTCTCCCTCTCTCTCTTCCTCTCTCTCTCCCTCTCTCGCTCTCTCTCTCTCCCTCTCTTCCTCTCTCTCTTTCTCTCCCTCTCTTCCTCTCTCTCTTTCTCTCTCTCTCTCTCTCCCTCTCTTCCTCTCTGTCTCTCTCTCTCTCTCTCTCTCTCTTCCTCTCGCTCTCTCTCTTCCTCTCTCTCTCTCTCTCTCTCTCTCTCTCTCTCTCTCTCTCTCTCTCTCTCTCTTGCTCTCTCTCTCTCTCCTTGTTGCTCCCTGAGGTCTGTTGAAGACATCTACATTCAGAGACAGCTAAAACATCATGACTTTTTGGAAAGTCCCAACTGGTGGAGTGGTAGTGTGGGAAGTAGGCCAATATTAGACTTGTGTTTTAGTTCAATTGATTCTCCACTTTTGTAGGATGTGTTTTCGCTATTCTGTTTAGTTTAGGAATAATCTAGAGCGTGGACATGATCAACTCCTGCCTGTAGATGCTGTTATTCACTGGTTGTTCGCCGGTTCATATGATACGCACTGAATACTAGATTTTCCATGTGTTTTACAGCATTTTTTGTTATCTATCACATTATGGCAAATAGGCAGGATCTACCACACACCCATCAGTGAAGGTACTGGAGTAACAATGACTGCAGAAAAAGGTAATAGTCTCTGAACACTTCCAGTCAAATGTACACTTCCAGTCAGATGCACACTTCCAGTCAGATGCACTCTTCCAGTCAAATGTACACTTCCAGTCAAATGTACTCTTCCAGTCAAATGCACACTTCCAGTCAGATGAACACTTCCAGTCAGATGAACACTTCAAGTCAAATGCACACTTCCAGTCAGATGAACACTTCCAGTCAAATTCACACTTCCAGTCAGATGCACTCTTCCAGTCAGATGCACTCTTCCAGTCAAATGTACACTTCCAGTCAAATGTACTCTTCCAGTCAAATGCACACTTCCAGTCAGATGAACACTTCCAGTCAGATGAACACTTCAAGTCAAATGCACACTTCCAGTCAAATGCACACTTCCAGTCAGATGAACACTTCAAGTCAAATGCACACTTCCCAGTCAGATGAACACTTCCAGTCAGATGAACACTTCCAGCCAGATGAACACTTCAAGTCAGATGAACACTTCCAGTCAGATGAACACTTCCAGTCAGATGAACACTTCAAGCCAAATGCACACTTCCAGCCAAATGCACACTTCCAGTCAAATGCACACTTCAAGTCAGATGGACACTTCCAGTCAGATGTACACTTCTAGTCAAATGCACACTTCCAGTCAAATGCACTCTTCCAGTCAAATGCACACTTCAAGTCAGATGAACACTTCAAGTCAAATGCACACTTCAAGTCAAATGCACACTTCCAGTCAGATGTACACTTCTAGTCAAATGCACACTTCCAGCCAGATGAACACTTCCACTCAAATGTACACTTCCAGTCAGATGAACACTTCAAGTCAAATGCACACTTCAAGTCAAATGCACACTTCCAGTCAAATGAACACTTCCAGTCAAATGTACACTTCCAGTCAGATGCACACTTCCAGCCAGATGAACACTTCAAGTCAGATGAACACTTCCAGTCAGATGTGCACTTCCAGTGAAATGCACACTTCAAGTCAAATGCACACTTCCAGTCAAATGTACACTTCCAGTCAGATGAACACTTCCAGTCAGATGCACACTTTAAGTCAAATGTACACTTCCAGTGAGATGTACACTTCCAGTCAGATGAACATTTCAAGTCAAATGCACACTTCCAGTCAGATGAACACTTCCAGTCAAATGCACACTTCCAGTCAGATGCACGCTCTTAAATGCTAACTCTACATTAATAGTATTCTGTTTCTTTGTAACATTGAGCAACGTGACAGTTGTTCTTCTCCCAAAATATCTTTCCCCCGCAAAGTTATGCCTGGCACCAGATGCGACCAGAGCAGGGGCTTTCCTAGAGGTCCATGTGGATGACATTTCCCTTGGTGAAACAGGACATTACAGAAACATCAGGCTGGTGTGGTGTGACCAAACACATCCAAACATTCAATCATAATAGAATAACACAAAACAACAAATATATTATTGATTGGTAATCAGGTCAGTTAGTAGAGCAATGGCTCTTGCAATGACAGGATAGTGGGTTGGATTCCCGGGAAACACCCAAACGTAAACAAAAGCATATATATCCTGATTGTTTAAATAAATATCAAACACTGATGAACAGAACTGTCTGATTCCTCTGTCTGTCTGTCTGTCTGTCTGTCTGTCTGTCTGTCTGTCTGTCTGTCTGTCTGTCTGTCTGTCTGTCTGTCTGTCTGTCTGTCTGTCTGTCTGTCTGTCTGTCTGTCTGTCTGTCTGTCTCTCTTTCTCTGTCTCTCTCTGTCTCTCTCTGTCTCTCTCTGTCTGCTCTCTCTGTCTCTCTCGCTCTCGCTCTGTCTCTCTGTCTCTCTCTCTGTCTCTCTGTCTGTGCTTGTCTTGTGGCTGTCAGACAGCACCTGACCTCTCTCTCTCTCTCTGTCTCTCTCTGTCTCTCTCTGTCTCTCTCTCTCTCTCTGTGTTTGAGTTGTGGCTGACCATCTCTCTCTCTCTCTCTCTCTCTCTCTCTCTCTCTGTGTTTGTGTTGTGGCAGACAGCACCTGACCCTCTCTCTCTCTCTGTGTTTGAGTTGTGGCTGACCATCTCTCTCTCTCTCTCTCTCTCTCTCTCTGTGTTTGTGTCTGTCAGACAGCACCTGACCATCTCTCTCTCTCTCTCTCTCTCTCTCTCCTCCACCTGTTTCTGTCCCTCTTCAGTTGAATCCATTTCATCATCTCTCAGGTGGTCTTGTGAAACTGTTTCTCCCTGTGGGCTCCAGGCTGTCACATCTGCCTGTCATGAAGCCAGTGAAGCAACCGACAGTCCACATGACTCACGTGGTGTAATGTTCCCCCTCTTCTGTTTGTTTACTAAAATAACCCCAGATCATCTAGTAGTTTCCAGCACCCCTCCCGCCCCCTCTCACCCCTCACCCCTCCCGCCCCCTCTCACCCCTCACCCCTCCCGCCCCCTCATTTACTCAGCATAGACGTTGGGCTGTCACGAGACTGTCATTTACTCAGCATAGACGTTGGGCTGTCACGAGACTGTCATTTTACTCAGCATAGACGTTGGGCTGTCACCAGACTGTCATTTTACTCAGCATAGACGTTGGGCTGTCACGAGACTGTCATTTTACTCAGCATAGACGTTGGGCTGTCACGAGACTGTCATTTTACTCAGCATAGACGTTGGGCTGTCACGAGACTGTCATTTACTCAGCATAGACGTTGGGCTGTCACGAGACTGTCATTTTACTCAGCATAGACGTTGGGCTGTCACGAGACTGTCATTTTACTCAGCATAGACGTTGGGCTGTCACCAGACTGTCATTTTACTCAGCATAGACGTTGGGCTGTCACCAGACTGTCATTTTACTCAGCATAGACGTTGGGCTGTCACGAGACTGTCATTTTACTCAGCATAGACGTTGGGCTGTCACGAGACTGTCATTTTACTCAGCATAGACGTTGGGCTGTCACGAGACTGTCATTTTACTCAGCATAGACGTTGGGCTGTCACCAGACTGTCATTTTACTCAGCATAGACGTTGGGCTGTCACGAGACTGTCATTTTTCTCAGCGTAGACGTTGGGCTGTCAACAGACTGTCATTTTACTCAGCATAGACGTTGGGCTGTCACCAGACTGTCATTTTTCTCAGCGTAGAGACATTGAAGTGGGTCAGAAAGGAGTGTTGTCAGAGACGGGGTCATGATGTTTCAGAAGTCACAAGTAACAATTATTATTAAATCATTCATGAAACAATGAAGCGAGAGGTAACCTGTTGTTTAATGTCACGTTCGTCGTAAGGAGTGGACCAAAATGCAGCGGGAATGTGTATGCTCATCTTCTTCTTTATTTTTAGAAGGAACGTGATACAAAAAACACTGAACCAAACCAACGCCGAAAAACAGTCCCGTAAGGACAAAATGACTTATACGGGAAAAACAACTACCCACAAATCCCATGAACAAACACCCCTATTAAATAGGACCTTCAATTAGAGGCAACGAGGAACAGCTGCCTCCAATTCAAGGTCAAACCAATAAACTAAGCATAGAACTAGACTAACTAGACACAGACATAGAAATAGACTAACATAGAACATTGCCCAAAAAACCCCGAACCACACTAAACAAACACCCCCTGCCACGCCCTGACCAAACTACAATAACAAACAACCCCTTTACTGGTCAGGACGTGACATATAATCTTAGTGTCACGTCCTGGCCAGTATAAGGGTTAATTGGTATTGTAGTTTGGTCAGGACGTGGCAGAGGGTATTTGTTTTATGTGGTTAGGGGTGGTGTGTTTGTTGTAGGGCAGTTGATTTAGGTATTCCGGGGTTTTTGGGCACTGTTTGATTTTCATGTATTCTATGTTGAGTCTAGTGTGTCTGTTTCTATGTTTGGGTTCATTGGGGTTGGGACTCTCAATTGAAGGCAGGTGTTGTCTATTTGCCTTTGATTGAGAGTCCCATATATGAGGGTGTGTTTGTCTTTTGGTGGGAGATTGATTTTGCACTGCGTTTTATACAGCCTGCAAAACTGTCATTCGTCGTTCTTGTTGTTTTCTTGTTTTCTCGTGTTCAACGTCATTTAATAAATTAAGATGATGAGCACCAACTCTACTGCGTATTGGTCCACGTTCTCAGACGACGATTTCTCTATATCATCGGAAGATGAGGAAACTTGTGACACTTAGTCTACTATTACAGGAGATATATGTGTTGTGGAATATGAGACAGATTGTGATGTACTGTAAGGGATTTATTGGGATATTTATTTAAATGTTGAAATCGGAAAATACTATATGCTGTCCTCTCCTCCTCTGTCGTAAGAGACGCCTCTTCATCAACATCATGTCTAGAGTACAGATGTAACCTGAGCAGCCCATCTATCTCTCATGTAAAGTCTATGACCCCAGTTCAGCTGGTCTCACTGGTCACGCTGGCCTCGCTGGTCCTCACAGTGGGACTGAGACCTCACAGTGGGACTGAGACCTCACAGTGGGACTGAGACCTCACAGTGGGACTGAGACCTCACAGTGGGACTGAGACCTCACAGAGGGACTGAGACCTCACAGTGGGACTAAGACCTCACAGAGGGACTGAGACCTCACAGTGGGACTAAGACCTCACAGTGGGACTGAGACCTCACAGAGAGACTGAGACCTCACAGTGGGACTGACACCTCGCAGTGGGACTGAGACCTCACAGAGAGACTGAGACCTCACAGTGAGACTGAGACCTCACAGAGGGACTGAGACCTCACAGAGGGACTGAGACCTCACAGAGAGACTGAGACCTCACAGAGAGACTGAGACTTCACAGTGAGACTGAGACTTCACAGTGAGACTGAGACTTCACAGTGAGACTGAGACTTCACAGTGAGACTGAGACCTCACAGTGAGACTGACACCTCACAGTGGGACTGAAACTTCACAGTGGGACTGAGACCTCACAGTGAGACTGAGACCTCACAGTGGGACTGAGACGTTACAGTGGGACTGAGACATTACAGTGGGACAGACACCTCACAGTGGGACTGAGACCTCACAGTGGGACTGAGACGCTACAGTGAGACTGAGACGTTACAGTGAGACTGAGACGTTACAGTGGGACTGAGACCTCACAGTGAGACTGAGACCTGACAGTGGGACTGAGACCTGACAGTGGGACTGAGACCTCACAGTGGGACTGAGACCTCACAGAGGGACTGAGACCTCACAGTGAGACTGAGACCTCACAGTGAGACTGAGACCTCACAGTGAGACTGAGACGTTACAGTGGGACTGAGACCTCACAGTGGGACTGAGACCTCACAGTGAGACTGAGACGTTAAAATGGGACTGACACCTCACAGTGGGACTGACACCTCACAGTGGGACTGAGACCTCACAGTGGGACTGAGACCTCACAGTGGGACTGAGACCCCACAGAGGGACTGACACCTCACAGTGGGACTGAGATGTTACAGTGGGACTGAGACGTTACAGTGGGACTGAGACCTCACAGTGGGACTGAGACCTCACAGTGGGACTGAGACCTCACAGTGGGACTGAGACGTTACAGTGGGACTGAGACGTTACAGTGGGACTGAGACCTCACAGTGGGACTGAGACCTCACAGTGGGACTGACACCTCACAGAGGGACTGAGACCTCACAGTGAGACTGAGACGTTAAAATGGGACTGACACCTCACAGTGGGACTGACACCTCACAGTGGGACTGAGACCTCACAGTGGGACTGAGACCTCACAGTGGGACTGAGACCTCACAGAGGGACTGACACCTCACAGTGGGACTGAGATGTTACAGTGGGACTGAGACGTTACAGTGGGACTGAGACCTCACAGTGGGACTGAGACCTCACAGTGGGACTGAGACCTCACAGTGGGACTGAGACGTTACAGTGGGACTGAGACGTTACAGTGGGACTGAGACCTCACAGTGGGACTGAGACCTCACAGTGGGACTGACACCTCACAGAGGGACTGAGACCTCACAGTGGGACTGAGACGTTACAGTGGGACTGAGACCTCACAGAGGGACTGAGACCTCACAGTGAGACTGAGACGTTACAGTGGGACTGAGACCTCACAGAGGGACTGAGACGTTACAGTGGGACTGAGACCTCACAGTGGGACTGACACCTCACAGAGGGACTGAGACGTTACAGTGAGAGTGAGACGTTACAGTGGGACTGAGACCTCACAGTGAGACTGACACCTCACAGTGGGACTGAGACCTCACAGAGGGACTGAGACCTCACAGAGGGACTGAGACCTCTTTATAGAGAGAGGAGTGCCGAATAATTTTAAATGAAATTGACTGCCACAGTCTTTGTGATAACATAATTTTTTTATTTTTTAAATTAATAAACAACATTACAAAAACAAACAGGAATATAAAATCAGTCCAAATAAAACATTTGGTAGCTGTCACCACACCCAGTTAAAAGATACATGTAAACAGACAGAGCAATCGCCCCATCACTCTTCATATAGAACTACGATGTCGTTCTCATCATGTGCATATGGTATCGTTAAATCTTATGTCCGTTCACTTGGTTATAAATCCTCACTAAAATACGACTAATTCCATCCACGGTCTTCATATAGAACTACGATGTCGTTCTCATCATGTGCATATGGTATCGTTAAATCTTATGTCCGTTCACTTGGTTATAAATCCTCACTAAAATATGACTAATTCCATCCACGGTCTTCATATATAACTACGATGTCGTTCTCATCATGTGCATATGGTATCGTTAAATCTTATGTCCGTTCACTTGGTTATAAATCCTCACTAAAATACGACTAATTCCATCCACGGTCGCCTCGGGGGAATGTTATTCATTATTAATAAATATACACTGAGTGTACAAAACATTAAGAACACCTGTCTCTTTCCATGACATAGACTGACCAGGTGAATCCAGGTGAAAGCTATGATCCCTTATTGATGTCACTTGTTAAATCCACTTCAACATGGTCCAGCATCCCTGTGGAACGCTTTCGACACCTTGTAGAGTCCATGACCTGATGAATTGAGGCTGTTCTGAGGGCAAAAGGGGGTGCAACTCAACATTTGTGTTCCTAATGTTTTGTACGCTCAGTGTAGTGTTCCTAATGTTTTGTACGCTCAGTATAAAGTGTTCCTAATGTTTTGTACGCTCAGTGTAGTGTTCCTAATGTTTTGTACGCTCAGTGTAGTGTTCCTAATGTTTTGTACGCTCAGTATAAAGTGTTCCTAATGTTTTGTACGCTCAGTATAAAGTGTTCCTAATGTTTTGAATGCTCAGTACAAAGCATTCCTAATGTTTTGTACGCTCAGTACAAAGCGTTCCTAATGTTTTGTACGCTCAGTATAAAGCGTTCCTAATGTTTTGTATGCTCAGTATAAAGCGTTCCTAATGTTTTGTATGCTCAGTATAAAGCGTTCCTAATGTTTTGTATGCTCAGTATAAAGCGTTCCTAATGTTTTGTACGCTCAGTATAAAGTGTTCCTAATGTTTTGTACGCTCAGTACAAAGCGTTCCTAATGTTTTGTACGCTCAGTATAAAACGTTCCTAATGTTTTGAATCCTGCATGCGCTGGCTAGCTACAGTCAGTTACCAGAGACTACTGTCTCACATCATTTACATTTTAGTCATTTAGCAGACGCTCTCATCCAGAGTAACTTACAGTAGTGAATGCAGACATTTCATACATTTTTCTCCGTACTGGTCCCCCGAGGGAATCAAACCCACAACCCTGGCGTTGCAAACACCATGCTCTACCAACTGAGCCACACAGGACATCATGTTTGGCCTACCGTAGGGTTTGTTTTTGTACAGTGATGAGTAGTGACTGGAGTTTTCCTTGAAGATGTGCCCAGAGAAAACTCTGGACCCTACCCACTGAGGACAGAAGTCAGTTCAATGTCTAGTTTTGATTTGGTTTCAGATGTTAACTGACGTGAATTCAACGTGAAATCAACAAAACATTTTACCATATCATTGGATTTAGCTAAAAAGTTGTGTGAAAGAAAAATACAAAATTCTCTTTTCGCAAATCCAACCAGTTCTACAGTACTGTATACACCTATAGTCTACAGTACTGTATACACCTATAGTCTACAGTACTGTATACACCTATAGTCTACAGTACTGTATACACCTATAGTCTACAGTACTGTATACACCTATAGTCTACAGTACTGTATACACCTATAGTCTACAGTACTGTATACACCTATAGTCTACAGTACTGTATACACCTATAGTCTTCATATAGTCTACAGTACTGTATACACCTATAGTCTTCAGTTCGACACAACAATTAACTGCCCAGGGCTTCGCTTCCACACGACAAGTAAAATCTCGAAAAATCTCATTTGATTTTAGATTCGCTACTGGAAAAACTGTCACCCATTGAGGGAACTTTAAAAAAAAAAATGTTTGCGGGACAGGGAAAGACATCAGAGATGTTCTTTGCAATGTCTGTGTCTGTCAATGTCACATCCAAGCAGCAACACATGCATAGACAGTACCATCTGAAATTGGACACACACACACACACACACACACACACACACACACACACCACACACACACACACACACACACACACACACACACACACACCCACCCACACCCACACCCACACCCACACCCACACCCACAACACACACTCAGGGAGGCTTGGATGTGTTGGAGACACACACCAGGGACAGAGAACCGTGGTCAAACAGCTTGTACGGCAACGTCCCCTTAGTCGTCCACGCGTCAGTCCTCGGGTCGTAGCACTCGAAGCTGTCGGAGTCCTCTACGACGTCATGTCCGTTGATGAAACGTCCTCCGGTCACGTACAGTTTGGCGTCGAGCACCGTGACGGCGTGATGCATCCTCCTCTGTTTCAGGTTCTCACACTTCATAAAGCGGTTGGCTTTGGTGTCGTACGCTATCATTCTTCTGGTGTAGCCTGCAAAAAGGACACTAGGGGACAGTTAGGGGAAAGAGCTGCTCATAAAGTTGTCTTGACAAAAGACAGAAGAGATATCGAAGATCTCAAAGTCCTAAGTAGATAAATAAAGTTGTATTTAATTGAAACATTAGATTGTCTTTTTTTCTTTTCTTCCCCTGACTAAAGCAACAAACCCCAGCCTTCACCTACCTCCGATAATGTAGATCTTGTCATCGATGACAGCTGCTGGTGCAGAAACGTTCTTCACTGTCCTGGTCTCCATCGTAGACCACATATTCCTGCCAATGTGATACACCTGGAGAAAAAGGATAGATTTGAGTGTTTCTGTGTAGATTTGTCCCCCCAAAAAGTTTAAAAGAATTAACAGCAAACTCTAAGACTTCAACTCTTCAGTACTTCCCAACACCCAAGACTTCAACGTCTTCAGTACTTCCCAACACCCAAGACTTCAAGTCTTCAGTACTTCCCAACACCCAAGACTTCAAGTCTTCAGTACTTCCCAAGACTTCAAGTCTTCAGTAATTCAACACCCAAGACTTCAAGTCTTCAGTAATTCAACACCCAAGACTTCAAGTCTTCAGTACTTCAACACCCAAGACTTCAAGACTCAAGTTCACCACTCAACCTCAACCTCAACAGAATGACATTCTGCCTACCTGTATCATTCTGACAGGGTTCTGCATCGCGTCCTCTCCCCCGAACATGTAGATTCTTTGATCGTTAGCGGCAACCGCCGGGTGTAGCACAGCCGTCGGCATGGGAACCATAGCCTCCCATTGGTTGAACATACTATTGTACCTTTCCACAGTGTCACACACCTGCTTCTCCGGACCCAGGCCCCCCAGGACGAAGATAAAGTGCAGGTAGGAGACGGACTGGTGGGCGAAGCGAGGCTGGATCATAGGCTCAGCCGTCCTCCACTGGTTGCTCTTCAGAGACAACGTATAGACAGTGGTGCTAACCACTCTGTGCTTAGTGTTCATGGTGAGGCCTCCCAGAACATACAGGATACTGTGGATACAGACATAGGAGGCCTTATAGAGTCGCAAGGGCAGCTTGGCCAGCCACTGCCAGCGCTGAGTCCTCTCGTCGAACAGGAGTGCTTCGCGGGACGTCTGCTCGTTGTTCTTGCGGCCGCCAACTAGAACCAGGGTCTCCCGGCAGGTGAAACGCCGCGGGGTCACCCACAGGGGCTTGAGGTCCGACCCACACTTAGTAGTAATGGAGAACATGAGGCGTCGGACGGACTCGATGACCTCGGTGCACAGGGCGGAGGACTGGACGAGGGGGTCGCTGGCGATGAACTGGAACAAGTAGGTGGGATGGATGTAACGCAGACGCACCTTCCTGAAGAGGTCGGAGATGGCGCCGCGCCGGGAGAACGGGTCGTGGTGGATCCACGCCAGCAACGTCTCGAACACCTGGTTTTAATAATAAGTCGTTTTAATTTCAACACTTAGTTCTTAACATCCATTGATAGTTTTAACTTTGTTGATGATGTGATGCTGCTTTTAGTGGCCGTCTGTCCATTGTTGTTGACTGGGTGTTTATTTTTTTAGGGATTTGTATAAAGTATAATCTTATCTTACCTGCTCCTCCTCGGCACAGAGCCAGTCATCCTCCAGGTAACCCATCAGCTCAGGTAAGGAGAGCTCACACAAGTCCTCAGAGGTAGAGACGTCAGAGAAGCTCTGCACTGCCATCTCCCTGGCCTGGAATCAATGAATGAATGAATGAATGAATGAATGAATGCCATTGACGATACACATGGGCTGAGTCCGAAATAGTACCCTTTTCCTTAATTCCTTTTAGTACACTACTTTTGACCAGGGCCCCTAGGCTGCCAAGTGAACCAACAATACCAGGGCCCCCTAGGCTGCCAAGTGAACCAACAATACCAGGGCCCCCTAGGCTGCCAAGTGACCCAACAATACCAGGGCCCCTAGGCTGCCAAGTGAACCAACAATACCAGGGCCCCTAGGCTGCCATGTGAACCAACAATACCAGGGCCCCCCTAGGCTGCCAAGTGAACCAACAATACCAGGGCCCCCTAGGCTGCCAAGTGAACCAACAATACCAGGGCCCCCTAGGCTGCCAAGTGACCCAACAATACCAGGGCCCCTAGGCTGCCAAGTGAACCAACTATATACCAGGGCCCCTAGGCTGCCAAGTGACCCAACAATACCAGGGCTCCTAGGCTGCCAAGTGAACCAACTATATACCAGGGCCCCCTAGGCTGCCAAGTGACCCAACAATACCAGGGCCCCTAGGCTGCCAAGTGACCCAACAATACCAGGGCCCCTATGCTGCCAAGTGAACCAACAATACCAGGGCCCCCTAGGCTGCCAAGGGAACCAACTATATACCAGGGCCCCTAGGCTGCCAAGTGACCCAACAATACCAGGGCCCCCTAGGCTGCCAAGTGAACCAACAATACCAGGGCCCCCTAGGCTGCCAAGTGAACCAACAATACCAGGGCCCCCTAGGCTGCCAAGTGACCCAACAATACCAGGGCCCCCTAGGCTGCCAAGTGAACCAACTATATACCCGGGCCCCCTAGGCTGCCAAGTGACCCAACAATACCAGGCCCCCTAGGCTGCCAAGTGACCCAACAATACCAGGGCCCCCTAGGCTGCCAAGGGACCCAACTATATACCAGGGCCCCTAGGCTGCCAAGTGACCCAACAATACCAGGGCCCCCTAGGCTGCCAAGTGACCCAACAATACCAGGGCCCCCTAGGCTGCCAAGTGAACCAACAATACCAGGGCCCCTAGGCTGCCAAGTGAACCAACAATACCAGGGCCCCTAGGCTGCCAAGTGAACCAACAATACCAGGGCCCCCTAGGCTGCCAAGTGAACCAACAATACCAGGGCCCCCTAGGCTGCTAACTGAACCAACAATACCAGGGCCCCTAGGCTGCCAAGTGACCCAACAATACCAGGGCCCCCTAGGCTGCCAAGTGAACCAACAATACCAGGGCCCCCTAGGCTGCCAAGTGAACCAACAATACCAGGGCCCCCTAGGCTGCCAAGTGAACCACAATACCAGGGCCCCTAGGCTGCCAAGTGACCCAACAATACCAGGGCCCCCTAGGCTGCCAAGTGAACCAACAATACCAGGGCCCCCTAGGCTGCCAAGTGAACCAACAATACCAGGGCCCCCTAGGCTGCCAAGTGAACCAACAATACCAGGGCCCCCTAGGCTGCCAAGTGAACCAACAATACCAGGGCCCCCTAGGCTGCCAAGTGAACCAACAATACCAGGGCCCCCTAGGCTGCCAAGTGAACCAACAATACCAGGGCCCCTAGGCTGCCAAGTGAACCAACAATACCTACTTAAAACTAAACATATTCTACTGACCTTCTCCTTCAGACTGCTGCAGTGTAATATCTCTGAGAGCCGGATCATGCTGAGGCAGTTGTCTGGGCTCAGCTGCTCCTGAAATATATGAAATGTAAAAATAAATAAAAAATGTAAATGTATTCACCAGGGGGACAAAACAATACATTATTACTCCTATTAAAGTTTCAACGTCAATGTGAAAGTGCCCACAGAGAGTTTAAGCCAGGAAGCTAATTCATCTGTGGTCACCTGCAGGAAAGAGGAGCAGGCCTCAAACAGCCTGGTGTACTGGAGCATGGAGGAAGCCTGCATAAGAGGCAGCACTGTCTCCACGGTGATGGTGATGACCCCTGTGTAGACGTAGTCCACGATGTCACTCAGGATGCTGGAGGTGATCCCCTTCAATAATAATAATAATTAGAAAGATTATATTTTATTTGTACGGCGCCTTTCATTGACAGGCAGAAACCACACGGCACTTTACATAAAAGTAAACCTTCTCCTGTTTCTGTAGAGTGAGGCAGGAGTTTAAAAAGTTAAACAAGCCTTACCTTTAGATCCACCTTCTCCTGGTTTCTCTCTCTGAAGTGGTGACAGAACATGGCTTTGAAGTAAGGACTGCTAGAGACCAGGATGTTGCGGTGGCAGGGGATCTCTGTGTTATCTGAACAGAGGAGCACGTCGGTAAGGATCCTGTCCTGTCTCAGGTGGTTCAGCTGCAGCAGGAGGTAGGAGGACTGTTCCTGGTTCCTGTACTGGAACACCTCCCCGTGTGGCTTTGATCGATCCATTCTGGGAAAAAAAAAGGACATGGTTTGATTCGGGAGGAAATGGATTCAATTTCGGTTTTATTTATTTTTTGAGAGGGGGGGGGGGGGGTTCTCTGTAGAGGTGAGTGTGTTTAGTTTGGACAAGCCTGTGGGCCCCCTAGGCTGCCAAGTGAACCAACAATACCAGGGCCCCCTAGGCTGCCAAGTGAACCAACAATACCAGGGCCCCCCTAGGCTGCCAAGTGAACCAACAATACCAGGGCCCCCTAGGCTGCCAAGTGAACCAACAATACCAGGGCCCCCTAGGCTGCCAAGTGACCCAACAATACCAGGGCCCCCTAGGCTGCCAAGTGAACCAACAATACCAGGGCCCCCTAGGCTGCCAAGTGAACCAACAATACCAGGGCCCCCTAGGCTGCCAAGTGAACCAACAATACCAGGGCCCCCTAGGCTGCCAAGTCAACCAACAATACCAGGGCCCCCTAGGCTGCCAAGTGAACCAACAATACCAGGGCCCCCTAGGCTGCCAAGTGAACCAACAATACCAGGGCCCCTAGGCTGCCAAGTGAACCAACAATACCAGGGCCCCCTAGGCTGCCAAGTGAACCAACAATACCAGGGCCCCCTAGGCTGCCAAGTGAACCAACAATACCAGGGCCCCCTAGGCTGCCAAGTGAACCAACAATACCAGGGCCCCCTAGGCTGCCAAGTGAACCAACAATACCAGGGCCCCTAGGCTGCCAAGTGAACCAACTATACCAGGGCCCCCTAGGCTGCCAAGTGAACCAACTATACCAGGGCCCCCTAGGCTGCCAAGTGAACCAACAATACCAGGGCCCCCTAGGCTGCCAAGTGAACCAACAATACCAGGGCCCCCTAGGCTGCTAACTGAACCAACAATACCAGGGCCCCCTAGTCTGCCAAGTGAACCAACAATACCAGGGCCCCCTAGGCTGCCAAGTGAACCAACAATACCAGGGCCCCCTAGGCTGCCAAGTGAACCAACAATACCAGGGCCCCCTAGGCTGCCAAGTGACCCAACAATACCAGGGCCCCCTAGGCTGCCAAGTGACCCAACAATACCAGGGCCCCCTAGGCTGCCAAGTGAACCAACAATACCAGGGCCCCTAGGCTGCCAAGTGAACCAACAATACCAGGGCCCCTAGGCTGCCAAGTGAACCAACAATACCAGGGCCCCCTAGGCTGCCAAGTGAACCAACAATACCAGGGCCCCCTAGGCTGCCAAGTGAACCAACAATACCAGGGCCCCCTAGGCTGCCAAGTGACCCAACAATACCAGGGCCCCCTAGGCTGCCAAGTGAACCAACAATACCAGGGCCCCCTAGGCTGCCAAGTGAACCAACAATACCAGGGCCCCCTAGGCTGCCAAGTGACCCAACAATACCAGGGCCCCCTAGGCTGCCAAGTGAACCAACAATACCAGGGCCCCCTAGGCTGCCAAGTGACCCAACAATACCAGGGCCCCCTAGGCTGCCAAGTGAACCAACAATACCAGGGCCCCCTAGGCTGCCAAGTGAACCAACAATACCAGGGCCCCCTAGGCTGCCAAGTGAACCAACAATACCAGGGCCCCCTAGGCTGCCAAGTGAACCAACAATACCAGGGCCCCCTAGGCTGCCAAGTGAACCAACAATACCAGGGCCCCCTAGGCTGCCAAGTGAACCAACAATACCAGGGCCCCCTAGGCTGCCAAGTGAACCAACAATACCAGGGCCCCCTAGGCTGCCAAGTGAACCAACAATACCAGGGCCCCCTAGGCTGCCAAGTGAACCAACAATACCAGGGCCCCCTAGGCTGCCAAGTGAACCAACAATACCAGGGCCCCCTAGGCTGCCAAGTGAACCAACAATACCAGGGCCCCCCTAGGCTGCCATGAATGAATAGAAAGCCTTGGTCAACTATTTTTCGCTAACATTTGAATGTTTTCTCCATCACACACGTTTCCTGCAGAATCCAAGGCTTAGGTGTTTCCCACCTCCGACTGTGACTCCATCATCTGTAGCATGCTGTTTTCTGCACCAAGAACTCCAGTGCAGATAGCATGAGGCTTGTGATCAACATTCACATATTACAGTAGTCCTGTCGTAAGCCAGCTGGGGGTCTAGAAGTAGGCCAAGCACCACGTCCTTCAATGTAGCAGCATTGGGACACAGCACATTCACTAGACCTGTTATCAACACTTGGTTAGGATCGTCTGATTACCCTGCAGTCAGACACCATCCCGATTTAGTCTCATGGATCAAGACAGGCCAACAATAACGCCATGGGGATATTTCTGCAGTCAGAGTCTGTAGGTATAGATATATAGTTATATAGTCCATAGTTATATAGTCTATAGTTATATAGTCTGTAGGTATATAGTCTATAGTTATATAGTCTGTAGGTATAGTCTATCGTTATATAGTCTATAGTTATATAGTCTGTAGGTATTGTCTATCGTTATATAGTCTATAGTTATATAGTCTGTAGGTATTGTCTATGGTTATATAGTCTGTAGTTATATAGTCTATAGGTATGTAGTCTATAGTTATATAGTCTGTAGGTATATAGTCTATAGTTATATAGTCTGTAGGTATAGTCTATCGTTATATAGTCTATAGTTATATAGTCTGTAGGTATTGTCTATGGTTATATAGTCTGTAGTTATATAGTCTATAGGTATATAGTCTATAGTTATATAGTCTGTAGGTATATAGTCTATAGTTATATAGTCTATAGTTATATAGTCTATAGTTATATAGTCTGTAGTTATATAGTCTATAGTTATATAGTCCATAGTTATATAGTCTATAGTTATATAGTCTGTAGGTATATAGTCTATAGTTATATAGTCTGTAGGTATAGTCTATCGTTATATAGTCTATAGTTATATAGTCTGTAGGTATTGTCTATCGTTATATAGTCTATAGTTATATAGTCTGTAGGTATTGTCTATGGTTATATAGTCTGTAGTTATATAGTCTATAGGTATATAGTCTATAGTTATATAGTCTGTAGGTATATAGTCTATAGTTATATAGTCTGTAGGTATAGTCTATCGTTATATAGTCTATAGTTATATAGTCTGTAGGTATTGTCTATGGTTATATAGTCTGTAGTTATATAGTCTATAGGTATATAGTCTATAGTTATATAGTCTGTAGGTATATAGTCTATAGTTATATAGTCTATAGTTATATAGTCTATAGTTATATAGTCTGTAGTTATATAGTCTATAGTTATGTAGTCTGTAGTTATATAGTCTGTAGTTATATAGTCTATAGTTATATAGTCTGTAGTAATAGTCTGTAGTTATATAGTCTATAGTTAAATAGTCTATAGTTAAATAGTCTATAGTTATATAGTCTATAGTTATATAGTCTGTAGTTATATAGTCTATAGTTATATAGGAAAAAAATTGAGTAAATAGTTTTTTCCCCCTCATCAATCTACATACAATACCCCATAATGACATCACAATACCCCATAATGACATCACAATACCCCATAATGCAAAGAGAAAACAGTTTTTTAGAAATGGTTGCAAATGTAAAAACTGAAATATCATATTTACATAAGTATTCAGACCCTTTACTCAGTACTTTGTTGAAGCACCTTTGGCAGCGATTACAGCCTCAAGTCTTCTTGGGTATGACGCTACAAGCTTGGCACACCTGTATTTGGGGAGTGTCTCCCATTCTTCTCTGCAGATCCTCTCAAGCTCTGTCAGGTTGGATGGGGATCGTTGCTGCACAGCTATTTTCAGGTCTCTCCAGAGAGTTCGATCGGGTTCAAGTCCGGGCTCTGGCTGACCCACTCAAGAATATTCAGAGGCTTGTCCCAAAGCCACTCCTGCGTTGTCTTGGCTGTGTGCTTTGGGTCATTGTCCTGTTGGAAGGTGAACGTTCGCCCCAGTCTGAGGTCCTGAATACTCTGGAGCAGGTTTTCATCAAGGATCTCTCTGTACTTTGCTCCGTTCATCTTTCCCTCAACCTGACTAGTCTGCCAGTCCCTGCTGCTGAAAAACATCCCCACAGCATGATGCTGCCACCACCATGCTTCATCGTAGAGATGGTGGTAGGTTTCCTCCAGACGTGACGCTTGGCATTCAGGATAAAGAGACTGGTCTGACAGCCCTTTAGGTGCCTTTTGACAAACTCCAAGCGGGCTGTCATGTGCCTTTTACTGAGGAGGGGCTTCCATCCGGACACTACCATAAAGGCCTGATTGGTAAAGTGCTGAAGAGATGGTTGTCCTTCTGGATGGTTCTCACATCTCCACAGAGGAACTCTGGAGCTCTGTTAGAGTGACCATCGGGTTCTTGGTGGCCTAGTTGACCAAGGCCCATTTCCCCCAATTGCTCAGTTTGGCCGGGCGGCCAGTCAGCTGTAGGAAGAGTCTTGCTGGTTCCAAACTTATTTATTTAAGAATGATGGAGGCCATTTTGTTGGTGGGTGTAACGCCCTGGCCATAGAGAGGGTTTTTTTGTTCTTTATTTTGGTTAGGCCAGGGTGTTACTTTGGGTGTGCGTTCTATGTTCCTTTTTCTATGTTTTTGTATTTCTTTGTTTTGGGCCGAGTAGGGTTCCTAATCAGAGGCAGCTGTCTATCGTTGTCTCTGATTAGGAATCATACTTAGGCAGCCTGTTTTTCCTTTGGGGTTTTGTGGGTAGTTGTTTCTGTCATTGTGTTTCACCTGACAGGACTGTTTGGCTGTCAGTTTCTTATTTTGTAGTTGTATAGTGTTCCGGTTAATAATGAAATATGATGAACACTAACTCCGCCGCACCTTGGTCTTCATCCGACGACAGCCCTTACAGTGGGGACCTTCAATGCTGATATGATTTGTTTTGATATGTTTTGGTACCCTTCCCCAGATCTGTGCCTCGACACAATCCTGTCTCTGAGCTATATAGACAATTCCTTCGACCTCATGGCTTGGTTTTTGCTCTGACGTGCACTGTCAACTGTGGGACCTTATATAGACAGGTGTGTGCCTTTCCAAATCATATCCAATCATTTGAATTTACCACAAGTGGACTCCAATCAAGTTGTAGAAACATCTCAAGGATGATCAATGGAAACAGGATGCACCTGAGCTCAATTTCGAGTCTCATAGCAAAAGGTCTGAATATGAATGTAAATAAGGTATTTCTGGTTTTAACTTTTAATACATTTGCACATTTTCCTAGAAACCTGTTTTCGCTTTGTCATTGTGGAGTATTGTGTCATTGTGGAGTATTGTGTCATTGTGGAGTATTGTGTCATTGTGGAGTATTGTGTCATTATGGAGTATTGTGTCATTGTGGAGTATTGTGTCATTGTGGAGTATTGTGTCATTGTGGAGTATTGTGTCATTGTGGAGTATTGTGTCATTGTGGAGTATTGTGTCATTGTGGATGGAGTATTGTGTCATTATGGGGTATTGTGTCATTATGGGGTATTGTGTCATTATGGGGTATTGTGTCATTATGGGGTATTGTGTCATTATGGAGTATTGTGTCATTATCGGGTATTGTGTCATTATGGAGTATTGTGTCATTATGGAGTATTGTGTCATTATGGAGTATTGTGTCATTATGGGGTATTGTGTCATTATGGGGTATTGTGTCATTATGGGGTATTGTGTCATTATGGGGTATTGTGTCATTATGGGGTATTGTGTCATTATGGAGTATTGTGTCATTATGGGGTATTGTGTCATTATGGGGTATTGTGTCATTATGGAGTATTGTGTCATTATGGAGTATTGTGTCATTATGGGGTATTGTGTATAGATGTATGAGGATTTAATTTTTTTTAAATCCATTTTAGAATAAGGCTGTAACGTAGCAACATGTGGAAAAAGTCAAGGGGTCTGAATACTTTCAGAATGCACTGCATATTATGGTGTATATTATGGTGTATATTATGGTATATATTATGGTATATATTATGGTGTATATTATGGTGTATATTATGGTGTATATTATGGTGTATATTATGGTGTATATTATGGTGTATATTATGGTATATATTATGGTGTATATTATGGTGTATATTATGGTATATATTATGGTGTATATTATGGTGTATATTATGGTGCATATTATGGTATATAACATGGTATATATTATGGTGTATATTATGGTGTATATTATGGTATATATTATGGTGTATATTATGGTGCATATTATGGTATATATTATGGTGTATATTATGGTATATATTATGGTGTATATTATGGTGTATATTATGGTATATATTATGGTGTATATTATGGTGTATATTATGGTATATATTATGGTATATATTATGGTGTATATTATGGTATATATTATGGTATATATTATGGTGTATATTATGGTATATATTATGGTGTATATTATGGTATATATTATGGTGTATATTATGGTGTATATTATGGTATATATTATGGTATATATTATGGTGTATATTATGGTATATATTATGGTGTATATTATGGTGTATATTATGGTGTATATTATGGTGATATATTATGGTGTATATTATGGTGTATATTATGGTATATATTATGGTATATATTATGGTGTATATTATGGTATATATTATGGTGTATATTATGGTGTATATTATGGTATATATTATGGTGTATATTATGGTATATATTATGGTGTATATTATGGTGTATATTATGGTGTATATTATGGTGTATATTATGGTGTATATTATGGTGTATATTATGGTGTATATTATGGTATATATTATGGTATATATTATGGTGTATATTATGGTATATATTATGGTATATATTATGGTGTATATTATGGTGTATATTATGGTATATATTATGGTGTATATTATGGTATATATTATGGTGTATATTATGGTGTATATATTATGGTGTATATTATGGTGTATATTATGGTATATATTATGGTATATATTATGGTATATATTATGGTGTATATTATGGTATATATTATGGTGTATATTATGGTGCTATATGGTATGTTAGGTGATATTATGGTGTATATTATGTTATATATTATGCTGTATATTATGGTATATATTATGGTATATATTATGGTGTATATTATGGTATATATTATGGTGTATATTATGGTGTATATTATGGTGTATATTATGGTATATATTATGGTATATATTATGGTGTATATTATGGTGTATATCATGGTATATATTATGGTATATATTATGGTATATATTATGGAGGCAGAAACAGAAAAGCAACATAATATGTGGCATAATATTTCTATTCATTTTATATCACTTTTTCCACACGGGCAAACAAGTGTCAAGGGGCCTGACCTATAGCAGAATCTAGGTCAACAAGTGCTCCGCAAATCAATGAATTTACTATCTGTTACAAATGAGAATCATTAGCTTGATGTAACAGTTACAGTACAGTACATGATTCAAGCGTAGATTAGTACATTTGATATCAAGGTGTTATTGTTTGCTCCTAACCTAAGACATTGAAAGCAGGTGGTAGTCTGCTGATTGGTCAATCAGCAGCTAGTCGGCTGATTGGTCAGACGTTTGTTGATCATTCACCATTCACAGCCAACAGAATGTGAGAATAACACTGGTTGTTATTGCATCTGATTTATGGGTAAAACAAACTGCTGTTGATCAGCATCCATGCTACAGTCAGCTACATTCAGCGGGTCAACCTCTACACCGCAGTACCACACACCTTCCTTCCTTCCTTACCTTGTCTCAGTCTTCTAATGCATCTGAGGTAGGTGTCCTTCACTCAGCTCTGCTATCAGCAACATTCAACCAGACCTCTCTCCCTCACTCTCACTCCCCCCTCTCTCTCCCTCTCCCTCTCTCTCACTCACTCTCACTCCCCCCTGTCTCTCTCTCCCTCTCTCACTCACTCTCACTCCCCCTCCCTCTCTCTCACTCCCCTCTCTCTCTCTCTCTCTCTCTCTCTCTGTCTGCCTGCCTGTCTCTCTCCCTCTCTCTCTCTCTCTCTCTCTCTCTCACTCCCCCCTCTCTCTCTCCCTCTCTGTCTGCCTGCCTGTCTCTCTCTCTCTCTCTCCCTCTCTCTCTCCCTCTCTGTCTGCCTGCCTGTCTCTCTCTCTCTCTCTCTCTCTCTCTCCTGCTGGTGGTTCTCTATAAGTGAAGGAGGGGTTGTTTGTAGAGAAACTGTTCTGTGTTTGTTGTTATGGTCTCGTTCCATGAGGTCTCTGGCTCTGTGTACATTCCTGGTTAAATATAGACCCCACTCTTTAGCAACACACCAGGACCCTCGCATGTGACTGCCCTTCTCTCTCTCTCTCCCTCTCTCTCTCTCTCGCCCTCTCCTCCTCCTCCTGTCTGTCTTACATGACCCATGCTCCTGTATGTTTACATCAAGGATAAACAGAGATGATTTGGGATAATTGTAGGAGAGGAATCTGTGGCCAGGTGCTGGGACAGTTACAGGAGAGGAGTCTGTGGCCAGGTGCTGGGACAGTTACAGGAGAGGAGTCTGTGGCCAGGTGCTGGGACAGTTACAGGAGAGGAGTCTGTGGCCAGGTGCTGGGACAGTTACAGGAGAGGAGTCTGTGGCCAGGTGCTGGGACAGTTACAGGAGAGGAGTCTGTGGCCAGGTGCTGGGACAGTTAAAGGAGAGGAGTCTGTGGCCAGGTGCTGGGACAGTTGTAGGAGAGGAGTCTGTGGCCAGGTACTGGGACAGTTGTAGGAGAGGAGTCTGGGGCCAGGTACTGGGACAGTTGTGGGAGAGGAGTCTGTGGCCAGGTGCTGGGACAGTTACAGGAGAGGAGTCTGTGGCCAGGTGCTGGGACAGTTAAAGGAGAGGAGTCTGTGGCCAGGTGCTGGGACAGTTAAAGGAGAGGAGTCTGTTTGCGAGGTGCTGGGACAGTTACAGGAGAGGAGTCTGTTTGCGAGGTGCTGGCTGGCCTCGAGACAGGGACCTGGGTAGTGTTACCTTGACAGTCATGTAAACACACATAGACATGGCCTGCCTCTCAAATGGCACCCTATTCCCTATATAGTGCACTACTTTTGACCAGAGCCCGTAGGGAATAGGGTGCCATTTTGAACACAGACAGAGAGATGGTAATGGCAGGGGCTGAAAAACCGGGACAGCTGAATGTAAGACCTGGGTCACAACAACATGGATTAGCAATGGCATGTTTATGCACACCAATAGCTGTTTGTTAAAGCTGTTATAACGACTCATATGACTGTTATAACTGGTTCGTTTGGAATGAATTGGCTCAGTCGTCATTCATCACCACTCAGCTGAAACCTGGTCCATGACTGATCGGCCTGCCGTTTCGTTCAGAATAACACCGGGGTCAGGTCCTATCCAGAGTGGGATCACAAATCAAGGACAAGAGCGTTGACCGAAGAAGTGTTGTAATGTTGACTCATCCAGTGGAATGTAAATGTCATGTATACCTGAACAAAATAAAATAAAAACGCAACATGCAACAATTTCAACGATTTTACTGAGTTACAGTTTATATAAAGGAAATCAGTCAATTTAAATAAATTCATTAGGTCCTAATCTATGGATTTCACATGTGTGGGCAGGGGCACAGCCATGGGTGGGCCTAGGAGGGCATAGGCCCACCCACTGGGGAGTCAGGCCCAGCCAATCAGAATTAGTTTTTCCCCACAAAAGGGTTTTATTACAGACAGAAATACTCCTCAGTTTCATCAGCTGTCCAGGTGGCTGGTCTCAGACGATCCCGCAGTGTGAAGAAGGCGGATGTGGAGGTCCTGGGTTGCCGTGGTTACACGTGATCTGCGGTTGTGTGGCCGGTTGGACGTACTGCCAAATTTTCTAAAATGATGTTGGAGGCGGCTTATGGTAGAGAAATTAACATTAAATTCTCTGGGAACAGCTCGGACATTCCTGCAGTCAGCATGCCAATTGCACCCTCCCTCAAAACTTGAGACATCTGTGGCATTGTGTTGTGTGCACATTTTCATAGAGTGGCCTTTTATTGTCCCCCAGCACAAGGTGCACCTGTGTAATGATCATGCTGTTTAATCAACTTATTGATATGCCACCCATGTCAGGTTGATGGATTATCTTGGCAAAGGAGAAATACTCACTAACAGAGATGTAAACAAATCTGTGCATCATTTTTATTGTTTATTGAAAAAAGCTTTTTTTTTGTGTGTGTGGAAGAATTCTGGGATGTTTTAATTCAGTTCATTCTTATTTTATTTTTTTATAGGTTTCATCATCCTACATTCAGTTGGCATTGATCTTAAGTTTTATATCATAGGTCAGACTGTCACTGGTTATCTAACGTGGTTGATCCTGGTTCATTTTCATCCAGTGAAATACTCCAGCGCCATCTAGTGTTGATGTCCTGCTACCAATCGTGTGGGACAAGAGGATTTCTCCTTTCTCCTCGTCTAATGAATAGGAACGCCTTCTTACAACAGATCTTTATTTTTATTGTTCCTAGTTAAATATACAGCTGAGATTTCACACTGCGTCTGAACTGCCCTACTTCCTTACATTATAGTGCCCTAATTCTGGCCAGAGTTATGCAATAGGAGGGAACAAGGGTTCCATTTGGGAGACACCCTAGAACAAGTGTCTCGAGCAGATCAAAGCGTCTGTCCTCTGCTCGCTGAGTGTCGTATCACCGGCAGGAGAAGACTAATCTTTAAGAAGAGCCTTAGGTCAGAATGTCTGCATCTACAATCTATTACCACTAACCTCTGGTCAGAAATACCATTTAATAAGGAGACATTACGGGACTGGTGTTATGATAAGAGTTATATCATTATATAAGGAGACATTATGGGACTGGTGTTATGATAAGAGTTATATCATTATATAAGGAGATATTACGGGACTGGTGTTATGATAAAAGTTATATCATTATATAAGGAGACATTACGGGACTGGTGTTATGATAAGAGTTATATCATTATATAAGGAGACATTATGGGACTGGTGTTATGATAAGAGTTATATCATTATATAAGGAGATATTACGGGACTGGTGTTATGATAAGAGTTATATCATTATATAAGGAGATATTACGGGACTGGTGTTATGATAAGAGTTATATCATTATATAAGGAGACATTATGGGACTGGTGTTATGATAAGAGTTATATCATTATATAAGGAGACATTATGGGACTGGTGTTATGATAAGAGTTATATCATTATATAAGGAGACATTATGGGACTGGTGTTATGATAAGAGTTATATCATTATATAAGGAGACATTATGGGACTGGTGTTATGATAAGAGTTATATCATTATATAAGGAGACATTATGGGACTGGTGTTATGATAAGAGTTATATCATTATATAAGGAGACATTATGGGACTGGTGTTATGATAAGAGTTATATCATTATATAAGGAGATATTACGGGACTGGTGTTATGATAAGAGTTATACCATTATATAAGGAGATATTACGGGACTGGTGTTATGATAAGAGTTATATCATTATATAAGGAGACATTATGGGACTGGTGTTATGATAAGAGTTATATCATTATATAAGGAGACATTACGGGACTGGTGTTATGATAAGAGTTATATCATTATATAAGGAGACATTATGGGACTGGTGTTATGATAAGAGTTATATCATTATATAAGGAGACGTCATGATAAAAGTTGAGGTAGAGTACAGTATCTTTATGTATTACACCATCACCCACCCATGGGACAGTGGATGTGTTCCAGCAGACAGTCTCTATATCGTTAAACCATGAGATCTCTCTGGAAGCTGATGATATGCTGCTATAGTAGAGACGTTTCTGTCATTGAGGGAAAAGGCTCGCTAGTCGTGGGTATGGGATAGTCCTAGAGTCATAGACAGACTATATGTCTATACGGACAGTACAGGAAATGCACCATCAAGGACGGAGAGTTGACCTGCGCTATAGCGACGTCTCTCCTGCTGATTATTAAAGTAACACTGATCATTGTAAATATGGAACAAGGGGACAGAATAGGAAATACCATAGTCATTCTATTTCTAAGGGCCAGAGGATTGTCCTTTGTCAAGTCCTCTTATAAATCTGAGCTGCTGGATTTGAAAGCTATAATTTGTTCAACTTCTGGCTTTCCCCCCCCCCCCCCTCGTTTTTTACACATCGTAGTTTTTTGGAGAGTTTATCCAGGTGTTATGTATAGTATAATGTTATCATCCACAACCAATATCTGAAGGGCCTAGTAGCACTCTGGACACAGTAAATACTCCTCATTGAAATCAACAAGCCTCTGTAAGTTACAGTGAATAATGTACTAATGTACTAATCCCTTCACAAAACAGCACAAAACACCAATCTGAATGTCAACAGCGACTCCGGCCTTCTAGGCAGAGTTGCAAAGAAAAAAGCCATATCTCAGACTGGCCAATAAAAAGAAAAGATTAAGATGGGCAAAAGAACACAGATACTGGACAGACATATGGCTTTTTCTTTGCAACTTTGTCTAGAAGGCCGGAGTCGCTGTTGACATTGAGACTGGTGTTTTGCGGGTAATATTTAATGAAGCTGCCAGTAGAGGACTTGTGAGGCGTCTGTTTCTCAAACTAGACACTCTAATGTACTTGTCCTCTTGCTCACTTGTGCACCGGGGCCTCCCACTCCTCTTTCTATTCTGGTTAGAGCCAGTTTGCGCTGTTCTGTGAAGGGATTAGTACACAGCGTTGTACGAGATCTTCAGTTTCTTGGCAATTTCTCGCATGGAATAGCCTTCATTTCTCAGAACAAGAATAGTCTGACGAGTTTCTGAAGAAAGGTCTTTGTTTCTGGACATTTTGAGCCTGTAATCAAACCCACAAATGCTGATGCTCCAGATACTCAACTAGTCTAAAGAAGGCCAGTTTTATTGCTTCTTTAATCAGGACAACAGTATTCAGTTGTGCTAACTTAATTGCAAGAGGGTTTTATAATGATCAATTAGCCTTTTAAAATGATAAACTTGGATTAGCTAACACAATGTGCCATTGGAACACAGGAGTGATGGTTGCTGATAATGGGCCTCTGTACGCCTATGTAGATATTCCATAAAAAATCTGCCGTTTCCAGCTACAATAGTCATTTACAACATTAACAATGTCTACACTGTATTTCTGATAAATCTGATAAATCTGATGTTATTTTAATGGATGAAAAATGTGCTTTTCTTTCAAAAACAAGGACATTTCTAAATGACCCCAAACTTTTCAACGGTAGTGTGTATATTTACCCCAAACATATATATGGGGGATTTGAAATGATGCAGGCAAAAACTGATGGAGGCAACAATCTATCCGCAATATTAAAGCTGATCCCCCCCCACCCCTCCCCAATTTTATTTTACAAAAAAATAAAAGAATACCTGGTATCTTCCATCTCAGAGAGAGAACCACCAAGCCTCTGAATACCTGGTCTCTTCCATCTCAGAGAGAGAACCACCAAGCCTCTGAATACCTGGTCTCTTCCATCTCAGAGAGAGAACCACCAAGCCTCTGAATACCTGGTCTCTTCCATCTCAGAGAGAGAACCACCAAGCCTCTGAATACCTGGTCTCGTCCATCTCAGAGAGAGAACCACCAAGCCTCTGAATACCTGGTCTCTTCCATCTCAGAGAGAGAACCACCAAGCCTCTGAATACCTGGTCTCTTCCATCTCAGAGAGAGAACCACCAAGCCTCTGAATACCTGGTCTCTTCCATCTCAGAGAGAGAACCACCAAGCCTCTGAATACCTGGTCTCTTCCATCTCAGAGAGAGAACCCCCAAGCCTCTGAATACCTGGTCTCGTCCATCTCAGAGAGAGAACCCCCAAGCCTCTGAATACCTGGTCTCGTCCATCTCAGAGAGAGAACCACCAAGCCTCTGAATACCTGGTCTCTTCCATCTCAGAGAGAGAACCCCCAAGCCTCTGAATACCTGGTCTCTTCCATCTCAGAGAGAGAACCCCCAAGCCTCTGAATACCTGGTCTCGTCCATCTCAGAGAGAGAACCACCAAGCCTCGGAGACACCTGAAACCCCACCTCTTCAAGGAATACCTGGGATAGGATAAAGTAATCCTTCTAACCCCCCCCTTAAAAGATTTAGATGCACTATTGTAAAGTGGTTGTTCCACTGGATATTATAGGTGAATGCACCAATTTGTAAGTCGCTCTGGATAAGAGCGTCTGCTAAATGACTAAAATGTAAAATGTAAAATGTGAATGCCTGGTCTCTTCCATCTCAGAGAGAGAACCACCAAGCCTCTGAATACCTGGTCTCTTTCATCTCAGAGAGAGAACCACCAAGCCTCTGAATACCTGGTCTCTTCCATCTCAGAGAGAGAACCACCAAGCCTCTGAATACCTGGTCTCGTCCATCTCAGAGAGAGAACCACCAAGCCTCTGAATACCTGGTCTCTTCCATCTCAGAGAGAGAACCACCAAGCCTCTGAATACCTGGTCTCTTCCATCTCAGAGAGAGAACCCCCAAGCCTCTGAATACCTGGTCTCTTCCATCTCAGAGAGAGAACCCCCAAGCCTCTGAATACCTGGTCTCTTTCATCTCAGAGAGAGAACCCCCAAGCCTCTGAATACCTGGTCTCTTCCATCTCAGAGAGAGAACCCCCAAGCCTCTGAATACCTGGTCTCTTCCATCTCTTCCATCTCAAGAGAACATAATTGCTTCTGATTGGACCGTTGGTCGGTTTGAAGAAAATAAGGGGAGCATTTTAGATGTTTACAGTCAGGCTGTGTTCCAAATGGCACCGTATTCCCTACATAGTGCACTACTTTTGGACTGGTCAACAGCAGTGCACTATAGGCCTACGGGGAATAGAGTGGCACTGGGACACATGCTCAGCCAGTCAGTGTACACCGGAGAGAGACGGAACATTCGGTCTCCCTCTTGACAAAATTGAGATTGTTTCACTTTCATCTTCTAGGCTCAATTATGGCCTTGTTGTGTTTTGATCCATTTCAAAGACCTCTGTCTCTGCCTTCTGTATCTGTAGAGGGAAATCAGATCCTTTGTGTAAATGTTACTTTACTCTATGGACCGTCCGTCAGTGGAAAAGACAGCTTATCTTTTGTACCTATTGTAGCCTATACTATACGACATCACTGACATCCATGTGTCATATTTCCATGGAGCATTATTAGGTTATTACCATGGAGCATTATTAGGTTATTACCATGGAGCATTATCGGGTTATTACCATGGAGCATTATCGGGTTATTACCATGGAGCATTATCAGGTTATTACCATGGAGCATTATGAGGTTATTACCATGGAGCATTATGAGGTTATTACCATGGAGCATTATCAGGTTATTACCATGGAGCATTATTAGGTTATTACCATGGAGCATTATGAGGTTATTACCATGGAGCATTATGAGGTTATTACCATGGAGCATTATTAGGTTATTACCATGGAGCATTATCAGGTTATTACCATGGAGCATTATGAGGTTATCACCATGGAGCATTATTAGGTTATTACCATGGAGCATTATCAGGTTATTACCATGGAGCATTATTAGGTTATTACCATGGAGCATTATCAGGTTATTACCATGGAGCATTATCAGGTTATTACCATGGAGCATTATCAGGTTATTACCATGGAGCATTATGAGGTTATCACCATGGAGCATTATCAGGTTATTACCATGGAGCATTATCAGGTTATTACCATGGAGCATTATTAGGTTATTACCATGGAGCATTATCAGGTTATTACCATGGAGCATTATGAGGTTATTACCATGGAGCATTATGAGGTTATTACCATGGAGCATTATCAGGTTATTACCATGGAGCATTATCAGGTTATTACCATGGAGCATTATGAGGTTATCACCATGGAGCATTATCAGGTTATTACCATGGAGCATTATCAGGTTATTACCATGGAGCATTATTAGGTTATTACCATGGAGCATTATCAGGTTATTACCATGGAGCATTATCAGGTTATTACCATGGAGCATTATGAGGTTATTACCATGGAGCATTATCAGGTTATTACCATGGAGCATTATCAGGTTATTACCATGGAGCATTATGAGGTTATCACCATGGAGCATTATTAGGTTATTACCATGGAGCATTATCAGGTTATTACCATGGAGCATTATGAGGTTATCACCATGGAGCATTATTAGGTTATTACCATGGAGCATTATGAGGTTATCACCATGGAGCATTATTAGGTTATTACCATGGAGCATTATGAGGTTATTACCATGGAGCATTATCAGGTTATATACCTGGAACATTATTCGTTTTTTGGGGGAATTGATTTAGTAAAGATGTTAGTAGTTGAACATCATGTTGAGGGTTCAGTGTGTTGGGTTCTTCTGCCCGATGTCGCTGTGTTTGTTTCTTTAGGAGGATCAGTATCTGAACAACAAAATGACCGTATTCATCAAAGTTGAATAGTTTTTAGAGGCAGATGGAAGGTTGAGGGTAGCTGAAGGTTGAGGGTAGCTGAAGGTTGAGGGTAGATGGAAGGTTGAGGGTAGCTGAAGGTTGAGGGTAGCTGGAAGGTTGAGGGTAGCTGAAGGTTGAGGGTAGCTGGAAGGTTGAGGGTAGATGGAAGGTTGAGGGTAGCTGAAGGTTGAGGGTAGCTGGAAGGTTGAGGGTAGCTGGAAGGTTGAGGGTAGATGGAAGGTTGAGGGTAGATGGAAGGTTGAGGGTAGCTGGAAGGTTGAGGGTAGCTGAAGGTTGAGGGTAGCTGAAGGTTGAGGGTAGCTGGAGGGTTGGGGTAGCTGAAGGTTGAGGGTAGCTGAAGGTTGAGGGTAGCTGGAAGGTTGAGGGTAGATGGAAGGTTGAGGGTAGCTGAAGGTTGAGGGTAGCTGGAGGGTTGGGGTAGCTGAAGGTTGAGGGTAGCTGAAGGTTGAGGGTAGCTGGAAGGTTGAGGGTAGATGGAAGGTTGAGGGTAGCTGGAAGGTTGAGGGTAGCTGAAGGTTGAGGGTAGCTGAAGGTTGAGGGTAGCTGGAAGTTGAGGGTAGCTGAAGGTTGAGGGTAGCTGAAGGTTGAGGGTAGCTGAAGGTTGGGGGTAGCTGGAAGGTTGAGGGTAGCTGGAAGGTTGAGGGTAGCTGGAAGGTTGAGGGTAGATGGAAGGTTGAGGGTAGCTGAAGGTTGAGGGTAGCTGAAAGTTGAGGGTAGCTGAAGGTTGAGGGTAGCTGAAGGTTGAGGGTAGCTGAAGGTTGAGGGTAGCTGAAGGGAGAGGGTAGATGAAGGTTGAGGGTAGATGAAGGTTGAGGGTAGCTGTAAGGTTGAGGGTAGCTGGAAGGTTGAGGGTAGATGGAAGGTTGAGGGTAGCTGGAAGGTTGAGGGTAGCTGAAGGTTGAGGGTAGCTGAAGGTTGAGGGTAGCTGAAGGTTGAGGGTAGCTGAAGGTTGAGGGTAGCTGAAGGGTGAGGGTAGCTGAAGGTTGAGGGTAGCTGGAAGGTTGAGGGTAGCTGAAGGTTGAGGGTAGCTGAAGGTTGAGGGTAGCTGAAGGTTGAGGGTAGCTGAAGGGTGAGGGTAGCTGGAAGGTTGAGGGTAGCTGGAAGGTTGAGGGTAGCTGAAGGTTGAGGGTAGCTGAAAGTTGAGGGTAGCTGAAGGTTGAGGGTAGCTGAAGGTTGAGGGTAGCTGAAGGTTGAGGGTAGCTGAAGATTGAGGGTAGCAGAATGGTGGGCAGAAATGATAATTAAGAGATAACTAATGTAAAATGTACCTTGTCTGTATAATGTATATAGTATGTATAAACTGGAAGTAGATCAAGTATTGTGGCCGTTAAATTACTCCAATTAGGGGAGGGAGAGTTAGGGTAAAATAATAACATATAAAAATGTATGTAAATGTTAAATTTGGTAAACCTATAGATTTGACATGTAAACTGCAGATTTTGAGACCTACGTAATTAAAATTGTCTGTAAAGTAGCACCATAAAAAGGTATGCTTTATAAGCCTACTCCAGTGTACTACTATAATGACTGAGGACTATTACGATCTTATTTCACAGTACCGTAATATATGGAATATATGAGGCAGACACTTTTCTCCACAGTGACAACAGTCCACACATCTTGGTACGACTGGTAGAGGGCGTGGCCGACGGCAGAGTTTTTAGAGGCCCTCCTCTTGGCCGCAGAGACACAATTTTACTGTTTTAAAGCTAGTTTCCTGCAATTCTACACATTTTGTCATGGGGTTGAGAGAAAAAAAGTACAGTTCAAAAGCTAATTTTCTGCAATTCTACACATTTTGCCATGGGGTTGAGAGAAAAAAAGTACAGTTTAAAAGCTAATTTTCTGCAATTCTACACATTTTGCCATGGGGTTGAGAGAAAAAAAGTACAGTTTAAAAGCAAATGTCTGCAATTCTACACATTTTGCCATGGGGTTGAGAGAAAAAAGTACAGTTTAAAAGCTACATTTTCTGCAATTCTACACATTCTGCCATGGGGCTAAGAGAACATTTTCAGTTTTAAAGCTAATTACCTTCAAGTATACACATTTTGTCATGACTTATGCATTTTCTTATGCTATCTGAGTGACTCACTCTTAACAAAATGAATGGGGGACCCGTGCCAAGGCATTTTGGGAATTTCAGATTCTCCCCGACTGTCTATGGAAATGTGATGTCCATTCAATTTCAGTTGGTAGTGTAAGTGTATTGCCTAATGTGAAAACAGTGTATTGTACTGTAATTTACAGTACTGTAGCATACTACATTTAAAGGGCCATTTTGAAACATGTATCTTAAATGTTTTGGTATTGGATTAACTGGTAGTTAAAAGAACTAAAATTGAGAAGATATCATTATGTTATGTTATTGGTTATTTACATTTACATTTAAGTCATTTAGCAGACGCTCTTATCCAGAGCGACTTACAAATTGGTGCATTCACCTTATAATATCCAGTGGAACAACCACTTTACAATAGTGCATCTAAATATTTTAAGGGGGGGGTTAGAAGGATTACTTTATCCTATCCCAGGTATTATTAAACCAATGTACTCATTATATTTCACAGTAAAGGTATATTTTGGATCAGTGGTTGTGCGGTGAAAGGTTTTGAATGTTAGAGTGGCCGCGTTACAAGTCTTACCAGTTTGGAGCTTTGAAAATTCAACACATACAGTGTGAAAAAATTACCAAAGAGATAAAACTGTACCAGAAAAGGAAGGAACACATCTAAAGTTAGTAGTTTACATCTAGCCAGTCATCAGTTTACATCTAGCCAGTCATCAGTTTACATCTAGCCAGTCATCAGTTTACATCTAGCCAGTCATCAGTTTACATCTAGCCAGTCATCAGTTTACATCTAGCCAGTCATCAGTTTACATCTAGCCAGTCATCAGTTTACATCTAGCCAGTCATCAGTTTACATCTAGCCAGTCATCAGTTTACATCTAGCCAGTCATCAGTTTACATCTAGCCAGTCATCAGTTTACATCTAGCCAGTCATCAGTTTACATCTAGCCAGTCATCAGTTTACATCTAGCCAGTCATCAGTTTACATCTAGCCAGTCATCAGTTTACATCTAGCCAGTTAGTAGTTTACATCTAGCCAGTCATCAGTTTACATCTAGCCAGTCATCAGTTTACATCTAGCCAGTCATCAGTTTACATCTAGCCAGTCATCAGTTTACATCTAGCCAGTCATCAGTTTACATCTAGCCAGTTAGTAGTTTACATCTAGCCAGTCATCAGTTTACATCTAGCCAGTCATCAGTTTACATCTAGCCAGTCATCAGTTTACATCTAGCCAGTTAGTAGTTTACATCTAGCCAGTCATCAGTTTACATCTAGCCAGTCATCAGTTTACATCTAGCCAGTTAGTAGTTTACATCTAGCCAGTTTACATCTAGTCCGTCATCAGTTTACATCTAGCCAGTCATCAGTTTACATCTAGCCAGTCATCAGTTTACATCTAGCCAGTCATCAGTTTACATCTAGCCAGTCATCAGTTTACATCTAGCCAGTCATCAGTTTACATCTAGCCCGTCATCAGTTTACATCTAGCCAGTTAGTAGTTTACATCTAGCCAGTCATCAGTTTACATCTAGCCAGTTAGTAGTTTACATCTAGCCAGTCATCAGTTTACATCTAGCCAGTCATCAGTTTACATCTAGCCAGTTAGTAGTTTACATCTAGCCAGTTTACATCTAGTCCGTCATCAGTTTACATCTAGCCAGTCATCAGTTTA